>NC_134834.1:30097096-30349304 GCF_004210375.1 Tachypleus tridentatus
AATAAATGGTATCAGCCGAAGTGAATGTTTAAATGTTTCGCCCGAGTTTATGCAATCTTCTAAATACCAGCTTGTGCCAGAGGAAAGGATTAAACTTACAAGTTCCGGGTCATGATTATCATGACTTGGAAAGTGTAAAGTCAAGAGAAGTATGTGACACACAATATCCCTTATAATATTGTTTTAATGGCTTCAATACTTTAATTTTGAATTATATGGTAATCATATAGCTTACTTAAAAACTAATTTTAATTGGATTTTAATAGTCTACTATTGTCACTGAGTGAAAGTTTATTTGAGATAATAGCGTGAGACAAGCTTACGTTTCTGCTAAGAAATATTTTTGATTGTGGGTGAAGAGGGAAACAGCATTTTCTTAAGTTTTCTAAGACGTGTTCTTATACCACAGCAGTAAAACACCCCTTTAAAATATATGAAATCTAAATACAACTAGTGGAAAATATTTGTACTTTTAAGTTCAGAAATATGTGAGAAATTATTATTCAAATCATCTCACTTTAACGGTGAGCTGAAACGATGGAAAATTATTTTTTATTTTCTATAAAAATGACTGGGGTGCTAAATTTTGCCAAGATGTCAAAGTGCCTAGCTTTTGAACCCGAGGATTTATATATGCAAAAACGGCTCGTTTGGGTTGAGAAAATATTTTACATAGAACTGACCACAATACATCTTGGTGACAGCCCTACAGCGTAACTTCCATTGTAAAAGTCTTTGTGTCAAGATTGTCATGTAGAAAGCATACCTCATTCTCCACGCTGCTTTCCATGTTCCATTTAGTATAGGAGGATGACAATTTCCCAGCGCCCATTTCAAAAGTTAAATTGCACATAAACATATTCTATATTACTTTATTATTATTAACTACTTTTTGTGGCTTATTCATGTCGAAACTATGTGTAATCATTAGCCATTATAATTTTATCATTCAGCTCTAAATCTTGTATTATCTTAAGCCACTATCATTTTATCATTCAGGTTTAAGTTCTGTGTTATCATTAATTACTATAACTTTTTTTGTATTAGCTCTTATTTTCAGTAATAATACTTACTAACGAGAAGAAAACTGAAAACTTCCGTAATGTATCTAGGCAAACCAGACTCTTCTATCTGTGCCGAAACTTTTCACTTACAGGATTTAACAAACACTGTTTGGGGATGTCAGGTTTTGCCTTTCGTGTCCAAGCTTTTCGTTTGGATGATTTAAGAAATACGATTAATAATTTTATAAAAACATCATTAACAAAATGAAGTAAATTTGCTTTTACAAAATAGAAAATCGTATCGTTGTGTTACATAAAATAAGTCTGTAGTTAACAAGTCATGAATACCGTATACGGCATATGAAAAAAAAAAAAGTTTTAGTAGAAATTGAATCACGTGACTTTCTGAGTAAACTTCATTCGGTTATCCTACACTACGTGTATATGCTACATATAATGCATAGATATGCTCTCATATTCTTACTGGTAAGACAATCTAATGATACATGCTATTACTAATAAAACCTGGTGGAAACCAGGACGATTAAGACTGTTTATATATATTTGTTTATTTGTTTGTTTTGGAATTTCGCACAAAGCTACTCGAGGGCTATCTGTGCTAGCCGTCCCTAATTTAGTAGTGTAAGACTAGAGGGAAGGCAGCTAGTCATCGCCACCCACCGCCAACTCTTGGGCTACTCTTTTACCAACGAAAAGTGGGATTGACCGTCACATTATAACGCCCCCACGGCTGGGAGGGCGAGCATGTTTGGCGCGACTCGGGCGCGAACCCGCGACCCTCAGATTACGAAGCGCACGCCTTAACGCGCTAGGCCATGCCAGGCCGTTGATATATATTATTAACAGACAGTGGTACAGGAACCGAGCACTCCCGAAAGATTTGTGGATGTAATCATGAAGCACAGGAATTCCTATGGAGACCGACACAACACAATTTCCATTTACAGTTCTAAATTTTCCAAAATTCGAAACTGAAAAAACAACAACAACCAATAGTATAGTGTCATAGCTACTCATTAACAATAGTCTTTAAGTGTAACTGATATCCGGCATTTTAGAAGCCCTCCCTCCAAAATGACATAGCAGAATATCTGCGGACTTACAACGCTAGAAACCAGACTTCGATACCCATGGTGGGCAGTGCACAGATAGTCCATTGTGCAGCTTTTTGCTTAACTTCAAGACAAAGAAACAAACATTTAAAAACCGTGTATTGTATAATGTTGCAATAACTCATTAAAAATGTCCTTCATGTATAACTGGTAACTAACATTTTTAGGTTCGTCAAAAGTAGCTTGTCTGGTAAACAGAAGTTCTCACGTCAGTCACTTGCAAGATTGGTTTGAATTTCGTGCAAAGCTACACGAGGGCTATCTGCACAAGGCGTCCCTACAAAGCTACACGAGGGCTATCTGCACAAGGCGTCCCTAATTTAGCAGTGTAAGACTAGAGGGAGGGCAGTTAGTCATACCACTCACCGCCAACTCTTGAGCTACTGTTTTGCCAACGAATAGTGAAATTGACCGTTACATTATAACGACCTCATGACTGAAAGGACGAGCATCTTTGGCACGACGGGGGATTTGAACCCGCGACCCTCGGATTACAAGTCGAGTACCTTAACCATCTGGCAATGTTAGGCACACTGGTAAAAAAACAACATAATTTGAAACATTAGTGGATATGAAAATAGTGTGTGTATGTGCCTCGTAATGATAAAGTAATAATATAGGGATTTGTTACATAGCGTTACTATTAAAGCACCTCAGAACCGATTAGTGTTGCATTTCTTTAACTTTGACAAGTTCATCTAGCATATTTTCAGCCTTCCTATGATAAAGCAATTATCGCTTTCTCTGGCGGTGTTTCAGATTATTTTATTCCAGTTTCTTCTTAAGCAATAATCGTTTATATGGAAATTTCATTCAGTAGCCAACCACAACACAGAACAATCATAGGGTGATCGAATTCTTCATAATTTTCTAGAGTTGATGATTCGAATAAAAGCTTTCGTTACATCAATTTAAATTATTATTTTTAATTTAATTAAACGCACTGTGAGATAGTGTGTGTTTTCTTATAGCAAAGCCACATCGAGCTATCTGCTCAGTTCGCCGAGGGGAATCGAACCCCTGATTTTGACGATGTAAGTCCGTAGACTTACCAGCGGGGGATACACATACACACAGTTACAGTACATTGCCTTCTACTTATATATTTCTTTTTATCATCTCTTATTCTGCCAACTTTGCTTATTTTCAATTTTTTATTCCATTGCCTTTTTTTATTATGATGACGAGAAACCCACTTGAAGTAAAAATATTAGGTTGAGGAATAATTCGTGAGCGTTTTTAAATAATTTCATTCAAGCATTACATGCAAGACTATACAATACTTCAATGCATGAACACATTACACCTTTATTTCATGTAAACCATTTATTATGATGCAAGACATTAAATGCGAAAAGCAGATTTCATGCTCGAATGACATTCCATTTAATGAGCTGAAAATGAAAGCAAAATTAAAGACATATGAAAATCAAACACACCATCTATTAGAACAAAAATTATCTACCAAATGACATGAAAAAAAGCGTTTCATTTATGAATATATTTTTTAACTTGAAAAAACGCTCACGAATTATTCCTCAACCCAATATATTATAAAGACGGCTGCTATGGATATTAAAACTTTAATTAACTTCAGATTAACGAAGAGATGACATAAGAAGGTCGAAACATTATTCTGTGCTTTATTTTATACTCCCATTTCAGCCGTGGGGGCGTTGTAATGTTTCGGTCAATCTCAGTATTCGCTGATAAAATAATAGCTTAAGAGTTGGCGGTGGGTGGTGATGACTAGCTGCTTTCCCTCTTGTCTTACACTTTAAATCAGGGACGGCTAGCGCAAATAGCCCTCGTGTAGCTTTGTGGAAAAAAAACAAAACAAAAAAACAAGCTTTTTAATTGATGTTTTAATGATCCGTCTTTAGAATATATTTTGACTTTTTTATTGTTTTTCTATGGATCATAACGTAATTTAAGTACTTATTAGAATCTTTGTATGTGATTATCTTTATCAGAATATGCGTATGACATGTTTAATCTACGTTTTAAAATTTACCTTAAACATTTTAGAAACTGATCATGGCGTGACCTTACTAGTTGTATTTGTTACTCGGGTCAATGTTATTTGGATTTTTGTAGGGTTTTTAGTCCATCTATCACTTTGCATAATAAACAAACAAAGTTAAAACCATTAAAATGAGTTTATCGATTTTATTTATTCGAAGGCCAGGTGGTTAAGGCACTCGACTTGCAATATGAGGGTCACGGGTTCGAAACTCCGTCACACCAAATATGCACGCTCTTTAAACCGTGGGGGCGTTATAATGTGACGGGCAATTCCGCTATTCATTGGTAAAAGAGTAGCCGAAGAGTTGGCGGTGGGTAGTTTTGGTTTGTTTTGAATTTTGCGCAAAGCTACTCGAGAGCCATATGCGCTAGCTGTCTCTAATTTAGCAGTGTAAGATTAGAAGGAAGGCAGTTAGTCATTACCACCCACTGCCAACTTTCCTTATAAGTGAAAAAAAAAAAGGCCTTAAGTGGTAGGGCACTAACATTTATACAAAATGCTTTTATTGGAAAAGAAAGTGTCGTCTAGATCAGAGGTTCCTAAATTGGTAGCGACATTAAAGTTTCAGGAAGCCGTAGTCATTACATAAAATTAATTAACATACGAAACGTGCATGTTACAAAAAAACACAAAAACGTGAAATAGTAAAAAACAACAACAGATTTTTACAACACCATTCTTTAGATTTATTGTTTGCAATGAAAGTAAGGTACATATTGTTTATAAATGCATGGGGGGTCATTCAGGATGCGCAATGTTATATTACGGGTTAGTTGTGCTATGGTGAGACATTTTGAGATGATTGCCTGATCTGGATAACAATCCAAAGAACAACTGTTAAAAGTATACACAGGCAGCTCCAAACTATTTCAGGCTTTTTGTTTTGTTACTCGTTACAGGTTTTACAGTTAGGAAGAATAGTTTTAGAACTACGTACGTCGTTTCGATCACAGTGTTCTTGCTTATAAAAAGTGAAATTGAAACGAAACTATTCTACGGTTTATTATTATGTTTTATATCCAGTAGAATACAGTGTTATATTCATTGTTGGTGGAAGCTGTATTGTTAGGTCATCATCAGAACTTTAATAATATATTTACAGCAGACGATGCTACATTCATTTTCATCAGTTAATCGTTGATTAAGTTACAGTAATATTTTTTGCTGAAAAACACAAGAGGCACCTGGCAACGAGTTTATAACTCACTCATTTAGTAATTATATATATATATATAAGTTTCACGATTTTGAAATAAAAGGCGAGAATGGTAAGTTTAGTTAGAAAATAACGTCCATGTTGTACTAACCTTTCACGTTTGTAACAATGATTTTCATTGGTTGTCAGGAGCTGTTAGACTAATCATATCATCCGTTTTTTACCTTTTTTTTTAAATACATTTGTATTAGATGTTTAAAAAATACTGACTGAGACAGATGATGTAATCTATAGACTAAATTTATTGCGATAAAAGACGCTTTTCTACACGTAACGTAAGATAAAAGCATCCATTTCTTAACATACGTGTTCGAAGATAAGTTTAATATTGCTAATAAACTAACATAGTAAAGAAATAATATAATTTAATTTGAAATAGATATACTGTCGCTGTAACAAAATTGTGTTTACCATTATCCTGACAGAAAAAGTAACCCCTAGTAACGCCATCTTACTGTTTTATGTTTCTTAGACTGTTTTTACCTAGAATTATAAAACTTGAGAGCGTAATTGTTTTAAGCATAATATTTGTAAAGCCTTCACTTCTAAACTATTCTTATACATTTTCTTTCTAGATTTTATTTTTTTTAATGAATTACTTGTTGCGCGTAGTCTTAATTTACAATTGATTTTTGACCGTTATCTTTCATAAAAACAAACATAAATTAACTTTATTGGTCACATAAACTAATCATGTGTGTTCTTGGCAAGGTAAAGAGGGGAAAAATTAGTAGGTTTCTGGTGCCATGACCATAAACGGAAGCTATGTTGCTTGGGTGACAAAAAAAGAGGGAAACCGACCCATACGGTCTATTTTTGGTCTCGTGATTCATTACGTAGGCATGTTAATTGCGGTTTTTAGCGCGAAAATGATACTGATTTCCATTTAAAACTTCGCTTGTGATACTTATTGAAGTAGATTAAAACCTCCAAATATAGAATGACCTCAATTTTTTTTATTACACAGAACACGTCGCCTAATGCATAATATCTGAAAACGGTGTATTTCATACGACAGCAAAATACAAAAACAAGCAAACGTCTCAAAATTCAAAAAAACAAATAAAAAACCTAGCAATATCGTGAAGTTAAAAAGACCCACATAAAAATAATTATTATAAGGCACATGATAAGAATATTTTGAGCAATATGACATTTTGTGTACGTTAAATATAAAAGTGGACAGTGACTAGTCGTCACGTGATCCACATTCTAAATAAGTGTATATCAAAGTTTATCTAGCTTGCAATATCACATTAATAACGAATTAATAAAGTAGATTCTATATCCAGAGAGTAATCCCTATCACAGTTACTGCAGATTATAATTTAATAGTTCCTTATTTATATAACCATCTATTTTAAGGGAAACAATAGCAGACCACTGAAGCATGTGATACTAAAAGGGGTGTCCGCTTTGTTATGTTTTATATAATAAAATAAAATCATACATTTTCAGTAAACATTTTGTAAGCATTTAACTAATCGCACTAAGCTTAACGAAATTCTAAAACATTACACAACAATAAATTAAAGTTTATAAATAGCACGATCTAACTAAATCTCAAAACAATTTATGTAAATATCAGTCGGTTTTCATTTTTAATGACATACTATAAGTTTAATTTACAATTTTTCTGCTGATATAAACGTTCTTTTATATAAAAATAAGCGAGTAATGGTAACCCGAAACATAGATTAGCGCAAGCCTAACTTCAATACCTCTCCAAGCATCCAATTCGTGGTGTGACCAGCGGTCAAAGCTTCCTTACTGTTTTCTTTTGACGTACAGTTTAGCTGCACTTTCTACCTGTCCACTGGCGTTAGTGGCTCTGCAGGTATACAACCCCTGGTCTTCCATGTAAGTCTGGCGGATAACCAAGGAACACGATCCAGAGTCCTGCACCATCTGTAAAAATAATAATGAATAATTTTCTTCTATTTTAATGATTATAAGAATCAGAAAATCTACGTTTCCATTTAATGATGCCCTCACTTGTACAGCGGAAAGTCTACGGATTTACAACACTAAAACCAGGGGTTCAATTCCCCTCGGTGGACTCAGCAGATAGCCTGATGTCGCTTTGCTATAAGAAAACACACAAAAAAAATTTAAGGACACGAAAATTACGTTTCAATAGGCAAACCTAGTCCCAGAAATTTATTTTTTGGTCACATAAGTCTTGAACTCAACTATCAAAATTGTAAGAACAATAAATAAAATGTGACGTTTTTCTAGATATGGCTGTAGAATAATTTACGTATGTATCGTTTACTTTAACAAATAAAAAATAATATAATTGCATTACATATTTAGAATAAATATATTTTTTATATGTGTGTGTGTGTGTGTGTGTGTGTGTTTTCTTATACCAAGGCCATAGCGGGCTACCGGCTGAGCCAACTGAGAGGAATCGAACCCCTGATTGGAGCGTTGTAAATCCGTAAACTTGCCGCTGTACTAGCGGGAGGCGATTATTTTGTATTTCAAACCCCTTCCTTCCTCCTTTTTTTGTATAATCTTACCTGAAAGTCTTTGGATTGTTTGATTGGTGCGCCCTCTCTAAGCCAAATTATTTTTGGTGTTGGTGTTCCAGTGAATGTTGTAACAAACCGTGCAGGACGTCCTTCCGGTACTGTTAAGTCACTAAGAGGGCTCAGACCAGGTGGTATTTCGGCTACTTCGGGAACTGTAATTACAAAATATATAATTTTAGTTGTGAAACTGGTTGTTAGACGTGAACTTCCAATCAGTAAAAAGTGATCACGAGCAGTTATCGTATAATATTGTAAATAGAGTTTTATTGAAAACCTGTAATGAAAGCAAATTTCAAAACAAAGTTGTATTTAAGTTTTTCGTAAACTAGTTTATTTTGAGTTGTATTGTTAATACTTGTTGTTCTAGGAGAAATAAGAATAAAATTTCCATTATCAAAACTCTGATGTAAACGTTAAAACAACGAATTTTATTAAAACACGAAGAGAATGTTTTAATTTGGTTTCTCCGTCAGTTATGTTTAATGCGATGAAAATGAAAAATAACATATCTTGTTTTCCTCAGTTCATTCCCTTTTAGGCCCGGCATGGCCGGGTAGTTAAGGCGCTCGACTCGTGATCTGAGGGTCGCAGGTTCGAATTCCCGTCACACCAAACATGCTCGCCTTTTCAGCCGTGGGGGCGTTACTACATGACTGTCTGTGCTACTATTTGTTGATAAAAGAATAGTCGAAAATTTGGCGGTGGATAGTGAAGACTAGCTCCTTCCTTCTAATCTTACACTACTAAATTAGGGACGGCAGATAACCATCGTGTAGCTTTGCGCGAAATTAAAAAAAACAATCATTCTTTTCATAGGGATAGTCCATTTTTAGACTACTCGCAAAACAGTTTTCGTAATTAACCCCTCTCTAGCAAAAGATATGTTAGATCTAAAAACCAGTGGCGAATGAATATTGTTAAAAACCCTAATAAAGTAAAACAGTTCTTCATCCTTCAATCTTTATCATTCCGCAATGTCCTTTTAAGTTACGACTGCAGTCTGAGAACACTTGAAGCAACTGAATTTTTGTCGTAGTACGTTCACTTAAAGTTTAATAAAATTACACAATAATTTTACATATTTCACACATTTTCTCCAGAGTAAGCATAATTAATAGAGTTATTTCAGATCTGCCAACTGTAGGACTTCCATGATTATATTAGAGACACAAGAAGAATTTATCACTAACCTTTGACCTTAAGGCTTGCGCTCGTGGTAACTGTTCCATTAGGGTTGGTTGCAACAAACTTGTAGACACCCTCGTCTTCTGGGAAAGCCTCAGAGATATGGAGAGAGTAAATGTCTTTCTCTACAGACATACGGAAATACCTTGACTGTTTCACTTGAGTGTCGCCTTTGAACCATTTCCCTCTGGGGGCTGAAAGAAGAACACGTAGAAAATACAATGAAAACCATATAGCACTGCAGAATATGAAGTTTTTGAAAACATGTTACAAACGTACGACGTAACATGATCGAACAGTTAAAATGTGCAAATATAATAGGTTGTAAACGCATCTTACCTGGAGAGCCAATGATCTTACAAGTAAACACTGCGGGCTGTCCCTCCTTTACAATGACATCTTTGATTGGTTTTACAACCTCAGGTGCTCTTGTCTCCTTGGTTTGCAGTACTTTAGGAGACGTGGGCGTTGCCTGGGGGGATTTAGCTGTAATATATTAAATAACACACATCTTATTAAGTCACTGATAGAAGTGATCGTTTTCTAACTGAATTTAATCGACTTCACTTTATTTTTTAAACATTTGGTTAATAAACACGATTACCTCTGGAATGTACATGTTTAACAGTTACTTAAACTGTTTGAGTAAAATTTCATAACACACCACGTTAGATTCATAAACGTTTATTTTTAGTTATTCCAAACAAACAATGTAAACATACAGATCTTAAAGTGTGTATACATTTATAGATATCAAATACATTGACCCACTGATGCACCAAACATTAATACCATCCTACAACAGTAACAGTTGTCTAAAGCAGTGGCGAAGCCAGGCAAGAAATTTTGGTTGGGTTTGTTTCAGAGCAAAACTAAACTAAATTGGGTTATCCACTGTGCCAACAGCTGGAAATGAACTTTCAATACTAGCATGATAAATCTGTGAATTTGATGCTGCTTATGGGAAGACCTTGGCTGAATTCGGAGATGTAATGGACAGACAAACCCACAAACCTTTGGGGTAAGTTAAAAGGATCTAAACAAGTAACAGAAAAAAATGCCACTTGCAGTGAATTCGGACATGGAAACCATCAAGATGTCTAACTGCTTGGGCCTGGGCGCTATTTGGTCTGCTTTGACACGCCCATATCAACCCATGGGCATACTGCTGGTTTTAGGTACTTATGTTCAAATATTAATATTAAAATTTAAATTTCTAACTTATCATGGGGCCACATAGAGGAACTCTTGTGACTGCTATATAAGAGTTAAAAGATGGCTTATTTAAGACCATTTTGAATATTTGATCTAGTAAATACTAAATAACATCATATTAACAATCGTTAAGTAACGTATATGAGGTTTTTAGGTTCTCAGCACTTGGTCACGCAGAGACTTCAGGAGAAATAAGAGACTACGGATAGTTACATTCCACTAAAACTTGAGTCTGACAGCGAGCTTCTCCAGCCTGGTTAATGGCCACACATTCGTACATTCCGATATCTTCGATGGTTGTATCCAACAACATGAGTGTGTACATGTCACCTTCTTCTAACGTCTTGTGAGTTGCATCAGGAACCAACTTAGTGCCATTCTATATAGAAAAGAAAACATGAGTGTTCATTAAGGTATACCTGATAACATGAAAACAACAATATGAGTGTTTATTCAGGTATACCTGATAACATGAAAACAACAATATGAGTGTTTATTCAGGTATACCTGATAACATAAAAACAACAATATGAGTGTTTATTCAGGTATACCTGATAACATAAAAAAAACAACACGAGTGTTCATTAAGGTATACCTGATAATATAAAAATCAACAACACGAGTGTTCTTTCAGGTCTAACTGATAACACAGAAAAAACATGTGTGTAAAACAAAAAACAAGAGTCTTCGTGCAGCTATACCTGGTAAAACAAAAAACAAGAGTCTTCGTGCAGCTATACCTGGTAAAACAAAAAACAAAGAGTCTTCGTGCAGCTATACCTGGTAAAACAAAAAAACAAATGAGTCTTCGTGCAGCTATACCTGGTAAAACAAAAAACAAGAGTCTTCGTGCAGCTATACCTGGTAAAACAAAAAACAAGAGTCTTCGTGCAGCTATACCTGGTAAAAAAAAAAAACAAGAGTCTTCGTGCAGCTATACCTGGTAAAACAAAAACAAGAGTCTTCGTGCAGCTATACCTGGTAAAACAAAAAACAAGAGTCTTCGTGCAGCTATACCTGGTAAAACAAAAAACAAGAGTCTTCGTGCAGCTATACCTGGTAAAACAAAAAACAAGAGTCTTCGTGCAGCTATACCTGGTAAAACAAAAAACAAGAGTCTTCGTGCAGCTATACCTGGTAAAACAAGAAACAAGAGTCTTCGTGCAGCTATACCTGGTAAAACAAAAAACAAGAGTCTTCGTGCAGCTATACCTGGGAAAACAAAAAACAAGAGTGCTCCGTGCAGCTATACCTGGTAAAACAAAAAACAAGAGTCTTCGTGCAGCTATACCTGGTAAAACAAAAAAAAGAGTCTTCGTGCAGCTATACCTGGTAAAACAAAAAAAAAAAAAGAGTCTTCGTGCAGCTATACTTGGTAAAACAAAAAACAAGAGTCTTCGTGCAGCTATACCTGGTAAAACAAAAAACAAGAGTCTTCGTGCAGCTATACCTGGTAAAACAAAAAACAAGAGTCTTCGTGCAGCTATACCTGGTAAAACAAAAAACAAGAGTCTTCGTGCAGCTATACCTGGTAAAACAAGAGTCTTCGTGCAGCTATACTTGGTAAAACAAAAAACAAGAGTCTTCGTGCAGCTATACCTGGTAAAACAAAAAAAAAGAGTCTTCGTGCAGCTATACCTGGTAAAACAAAAAACAAGAGTCTTCGTGCAGCTATACCTGGTAAAACAAAAAACAAGAGTCTTCGTGCAGCTATACCTGGTAAAACAAAAAAAAAGAGTCTTCGTGCAGCTATACCTGGTAAAACAAAAAAAAAGAGTCTTCGTGCAGCTATACTTGGTAAAACAAAAACAAGAGGTCTTCGTGCAGCTATACCTGGTAAAACAAAAAACAAGAGTCTTCGTGCAGCTATACTTGGTAAAACAAAAACAAGAGTCTTCGTGCAGCTATACCTGGTAAAACAAGAAACAAGAGTCTTCGTGCAGCTATACCTGGTAAAACAAAAACAAGAGTCTTCGTGCAGCTATACCTGGTAAAACAAAAAACAAGAGTGCTCCGTGCAGCTATACCTGGTAAAACAAAAACAAGAGTCTTCGTGCAGCTATACCTGGTAAAACAAAAAAAGAGTCTTCGTGCAGCTATACTTGGTAAAACAAAAACAAAGAGTCTTCGTGCAGCTATACCTGGTAAAACAAAAAAAGAGTCTTCGTGCAGCTATACCTGGTAAAACAAAAACAAGAGTCTTCGTGCAGCTATACCTGGTAAAACAAAAAACAAGAGTCTTCGTGCAGCTATACCTGGTAAACAAAAAAAAGAGTCTTCGTGCAGCTATACCTGGTAAAACAAAAAAAAAAAAGCAGTCTTCGTGCAGCTATACTTGGTAAAACTGGTAAAAAAAAAAAGTCTCCGTGCAGCTATACCTGGTAAAACAAAAAACAAGAGTCTTCGTGCAGCTATACCTGGTAAAACAAAAAAAAAGAGTCTTCGTGCAGCTATACCTGGTAAAACAAAAAAAAAAGAGTCTTCGTGCAGCTATACCTGGTAAAACAAAAAACAAGAGTCTTCGTGCAGCTATACTTGGTAAAACAAAAAACAAGAGTCTTCGTGCAGCTATACCTGGTAAAACAAAAAACAAGAGTCTTCGTGCAGCTATACCTGGTAAAACAAAAAACAAGAGTCTTCGTGCAGCTATACCTGGTAAAACAAAAAAAAAGTCTTCGTGCAGCTATACCTGGTAAAACAAAATACAAGAGTCTTCGTGCAGCTATACCTGGTAAAACAAGAGTCTTCGTGCAGCTATACCTGGTAAAACAAAAAACAAGAGTCTTCGTGCAGCTATACTTGGTAAAACAAAAAAAAAGAGTCTTCGTGCAGCTATACTTGGTAAAACAAAAACAAGAGTCTTCGTGCAGCTATACCTGGTAAAACAAAAAACAAGAGTCTTCGTGCAGCTATACCTGGTAAAACAAAAAAAAAGAGTCTTCGTGCAGCTATACCTGGTAAAACAAAAAAAAAAAAGAGTCTTCGTGCAGCTATACTTGGTAAAACAAAAAAACAAGAGTCTTCGTGCAGCTATACCTGGTAAAACAAAAAAACAAGAGTCTTCGTGCAGCTATACCTGGTAAAACAAAATACAAGAGTCTTCGTGCAGCTATACCTGGTAAAACAAAGAGTGCTCCGTGCAGCTATACCTGGTAAAACAAAAAAAAAAAGTCTTCGTGCAGCTATACTTGGTAAAACAAAAACAAGAGTCTTCGTGCAGCTATACCTGGTAAAACAAAAAAAAGAGTCTTCGTGCAGCTATACTTGGTAAAACAAAAACAAGAGTCTTCGTGCAGCTATACTTGGTAAAACAAAAAAAAAAGAGTCTTCGTGCAGCTATACTTGGTAAAACAAAAAACAAGAGTCTTCGTGCAGCTATACTTGGTAAAACAAAAACAAGAGTCTTCGTGCAGCTATACCTGGTAAAACAAAAAACAAGAGTCTTCGTGCAGCTATACCTGGTAAAACAAAAAAAAAAAGAGTCTTCGTGCAGCTATACCTGGTAAAACAAAAAAAGAGTCTTCGTGCAGCTATACCTGGTAAAACAAAAAAAAAGAGTCTTCGTGCAGCTATACCTGGTAAAACAAAAAAACAAGAGTCTTCGTGCAGCTATACTTGGTAAAACAAAAACAAGAGTCTTCGTGCAGCTATACCTGGTAAAACAAAAAACAAGAGTCTTCGTGCAGCTATACCTGGTAAAACAAAAAACAAGAGTCTTCGTGCAGCTATACCTGGTAAAACAAAAAAAAGAGTCTTCGTGCAGCTATACCTGGTAAAACAAAATACAAGAGTCTTCGTGCAGCTATACCTGGTAAAACAAGAGTCTTCGTGCAGCTATACCTGGTAAAACAAAAAACAAGAGTCTTCGTGCAGCTATACTTTGGTAAAAAAAAAAAAGAGTCTTCGTGCAGCTATACTTGGTAAAACAAAAAACAAGAGTCTTCGTGCAGCTATACCTGGTAAAACAAAAAACAAGAGTCTTCGTGCAGCTATACCTGGTAAAACAAAAAAAAAGAGTCTTCGTGCAGCTATACCTGGTAAAACAAAAAAAAAAAGAGTCTTCGTGCAGCTATACTTGGTAAAACAAAAAACAAGAGTCTTCGTGCAGCTATACCTGGTAAAACAAAAAACAAGAGTCTTCGTGCAGCTATACCTGGTAAAACAAAATACAAGAGTCTTCGTGCAGCTATACCTGGTAAAACAAGAGTGCTCCGTGCAGCTATACCTGGTAAAACAAAAAAAAAAGAGTCTTCGTGCAGCTATACTTGGTAAAACAAAAAACAAGAGTCTTCGTGCAGCTATACCTGGTAAAACAAAAAAAAAGAGTCTTCGTGCAGCTATACTTGGTAAAACAAAAAACAAGAGTCTTCGTGCAGCTATACTTGGTAAAACAAAAAAAAAGAGTCTTCGTGCAGCTATACTTGGTAAAACAAAAAACAAGAGTCTTCGTGCAGCTATACTTGGTAAAACAAAAAACAAGAGTCTTCGTGCAGCTATACCTGGTAAAACAAAAAACAAGAGTCTTCGTGCAGCTATACCTGGTAAAACAAAAAAAAAGAGTCTTCGTGCAGCTATACTTGGTAAAACAAAAAAAAAGAGAGTCTTCGATGCAGCTATACCTGGTAAAACAAAAAACAAGAGTCTTCGTGCAGCTATACCTGGTAAAACAAAAAACAAGAGTCTTCGTGCAGCTATACCTGGTAAAACAAAAAAAAAAAGAGTCTTCGTGCAGCTATACTTGGTAAAACAAAAAAAAAGAGTCTTCGTGCAGCTATACCTGGTAAAACAAAAAACAAGAGTCTTCGTGCAGCTATACCTGGTAAAAAACAAAAAAAGAGTCTTCGTGCAGCTATACCTGGTAAAACAAAATACAAGAGTCTTCGTGCAGCTATACCTGAGTAAAACAAGAGTCTTCGTGCAGCTATACCTGGTAAAACAAAAAACAAGAGTCTTCGTGCAGCTATACTTGGTAAAACAAAAAAAAAGAGTCTTCGTGCAGCTATACTTGGTAAAACAAAAAACAAGAGTCTTCGTGCAGCTATACCTGGTAAAACAAAAAACAAGAGTCTTCGTGCAGCTATACCTGGTAAAACAAAAAAAAAGAGTCTTCGTGCAGCTATACCTGGTAAAACAAAAAAAAAAAAAGAGTCTTCGTGCAGCTATACTTGGTAAAACAAAAAACAAGAGTCTTCGTGCAGCTATACCTGGTAAAACAAAAAACAAGAGTCTTCGTGCAGCTATACCTGGTAAAACAAAATACAAGAGTCTTCGTGCAGCTATACCTGGTAAAACAAGAGTGCTCCGTGCAGCTATACCTGGTAAAACAAAAAAAAAGAGTCTTCGTGCAGCTATACTTGGTAAAACAAAAAACAAGAGTCTTCGTGCAGCTATACCTGGTAAAACAAAAAAAAAGAGTCTTCGTGCAGCTATACTTGGTAAAACAAAAAACAAGAGTCTTCGTGCAGCTATACTTGGTAAAACAAAAAAAAAGAGTCTTCGTGCAGCTATACTTGGTAAAACAAAAAACAAGAGTCTTCGTGCAGCTATACTTAGTAAAACAAAAACAAGAGTCTTCGTGCAGCTATACCTGGTAAAACAAAAAACAAGAGTCTTCGTGCAGCTATACCTGGTAAAACAAAAAAAAAGAGTCTTCGTGCAGCTATACTTGGTAAAACAAAAAAAAGAGTCTTCGTGCAGCTATACCTGGTAAAACAAAAAACAAGAGTCTTCGTGCAGCTATACCTGGTAAAACAAAAAACAAGAGTCTTCGTGCAGCTATACCTGGTAAAACAAAAAAAAAAAGAGTCTTCGTGCAGCTATACTTGGTAAAACAAAAAAAAGAGTCTTCGTGCAGCTATACCTGGTAAAACAAAAAAACAAGAGTCTTCGTGCAGCTATACTTGGTAAAACAAAAAAAAAGAGTCTTCGTGCAGCTATACTTGGTAAAACAAAAAACAAGAGTGCTCCGTGCAGCTATACCTGGTAAAACAAAAAACAAGAGTGCTCCGTGCAGCTATACCTGGTAAAACAAAAAAAAAAGAGTCTTCGTGCAGCTATACCTGTAAAAAACAAAAACAAGAGTCTTCGTGCAGCTATACTTGGTAAAACAAAAAACAAGAGTCTTCGTGCAGCTATACCTGGTAAAACAAAAAACAAGAGTCTTCGTGCAGCTATACCTGGTAAAACAAAAAACAAGAGTCTTCGTGCAGCTATACCTGGTAAAACAAGAAACAAGAGTCTTCGTGCAGCTATACCTGGTAAAACAAGAAACAAGAGTCTTCGTGCAGCTATACCTGGTAAAACAAAAAACAAGAGTGCTCCGTGCAGCTATACCTGGTAAAACAAAAAACAAGAGTCTTCGTGCAGCTATACCTGGTAAAACAAAAAAACAAGAGTCTTCGTGCAGCTATACCTGGTAAAACAAAAAACAAGAGTCTTCGTGCAGCTATACTTGGTAAAACAAAAAACAAGAGTCTTCGTGCAGCTATACCTGGTAAAACAAAATACAAGAGTCTTCGTGCAGCTATACCTGGTAAAACAAGAGTCTTCGTGCAGCTATACCTGGTAAAACAAAAAACAAGAGTCTTCGTGCAGCTATACCTGGTAAAACAAAAAACAAGAGTCTTCGTGCAGCTATACTTGGTAAAACAAAAACAAGTCTTCGTGCAGCTATACCTGGTAAAACAAAAAAAAAGAGTCTTCGTGCAGCTATACCTGGTAAAACAAAAAACAAGAGTCTTCGTGCAGCTATACTTGGTAAAACAAAAAAAAAGAGTCTTCGTGCAGCTATACTTGGTAAAACAAAAAACAAGAGTGGTCCGTGCAGCTATACCTGGTAAAACAAAAAAACAAGAGTGCTCCGTGCAGCTATACCTGGTAAATGAAAAAAAAAAGATATCTGTTCGTGCAGCTATACCTGGTAAAATGAAAAAAACAAATGAGTCTTCCTGCAGCTATACTTGGTAAAACATAAAAAAACAAATGAGTCTTCGTGCAGCTATACCTGGTAAAAAAAAAACAATATGAGTCTTCGTGCAGCTATACCTGGTAAAACAAACAACAAAGAGTCTTCGTGCAGCTATACCTGGTAAAACAAAACAACAAATGAGTCTTTATTCAGCTATACCTGGTAAAACAAAAACAAGAGTCTTCGTGCAGCTATACCTGGTAAAATGAAAAAACAAATGAGTGCTCCATGGAGCTATACCTGAGTAAATGAAAAAACAAGAGTCTTCGTGCAGCTATACCTGGTAAAACAAAAAAAACAAGAGTCTTCGTGCAGCTATACCTGGTAATAAAAAAAAAACAAGAGTCTTCGTGCAGCTATACTTGGTAAAAAAATCAACAACAACGAGTCTTCGTGCAGCTATACCTGGTAAAACAAAATACAAGAGTCTTCGTGCAGCTATACCTGGTAAAACAAGAGTCTTCGTGCAGCTATACCTGGTAAAACAAAAAACAAGAGTCTTCGTGCAGCTATACCTGGTAACAAGCACAAAAGAGAAGAGTGCTCGTGCAGGTATACCTGATAACACAGTTTACGTAAGTATACCTCACAGCACAAAGAAGTTCACACAGTATACCTGATTACATAAAAGTTATAACAAAACTAAAAGGTGATTCAACAAGATAAACACAACATCAACTCTGAACGTACAAGAAACACCCAGGAATTCAGTGTTTCATATTATAGTCATCCAGCTGTTCAAGGTGTCCCAAAACTCTATAAAAACTTATTTGGCTGGTAATAAACTGCTAACACTTTCTGAAACAACAAGTTGCCTTTTGAGTTTATTCAGAGGCAAACGTTATTTGAAGAAAATATTCCAAGATGATTTTTACGTAGCCTCAGTTATGACTCCTAAACGCGTTCTTTAATTTTTTATTGTGTCTGACAGGTCATCCATATCAACGCTCCCTAATTCTACACATTTTATTAAAATATTAAAACTTTATTAAACTATCCTGGCATCAATTTTCTCATCTGTGTGGGTGGGATGGTTTTAGAGAAAAAAAATCAAGTTTTAACAGACAATTTTTATATTTTTGGGGTCGAATATCTTAATCAATTTGAAATGAGCCGCGAGTGAGAAAATATTAAAATAGTTTTAATTACCTTCAACCAGTAGACGTCAATAGGTTTGGAACCGGATAGACGGGCATCGAGACGAACAAGCTGACCTGTCTGAACAGCACTTCCCTGTATAGTTTTAACGAAACTTGGTGGTACCTTACCGCTTCTATGTTCTCGTTTTTCTGAAAAATACACGAGAGCTGAGCATAGATATTTATAACTGTATTAAAATAACCACTCAAATATATCTTATTGTAATCTTACTTAAAAAACAACGATTTAAGATGTCGAAAAGTAAAGTAGTTTACAACTATGTTTTAACTCACACCAGGTGGAACAATATTAAACAAAAGCTGGATTGAAGAGGGCACGCGAAACGTAGAAAACAGCTTCCTTTAAATTTGGTACTGTTCCATTACTGTGAATTTAAACTTTCGTGGAAAGGAATACTTTGAGAGCGTACAGGGTTTGATACAAATATATATTACTGGGGTTTCGTTTGAAATGAAGTTTTCATTTTAAGACACGATAAAAGGGAATTTCACCAAATAATACGAGTAAAGATAAAAAAAAACAGAAAAGAAAGAAGAAAAACAATGCTTTACGAGGAAAAAATATCTGTAGTAGAAACTTCTACAGAACGTCTATATGTACCATGGATGAAGTACATATATAATTCTATATAACTTCGGTTAAATCTACGGCATCTTTTCAAGATACCACAAACTACAAAACTAACCTTCAACTAGTAGATTAGCAGAACTTTTGGCTGACCCTCCTCTATTTTCGGCCTTCACAGTAAACATTCCACTGTCTTCTACATATACTTCTCTAATGACCAGTATCGACATATTAGGCCTATTTACAACCTGAGAATGTACCGTATATGTGTCACTTGGTAAATAAGTTAGACTATAAATATATATATATATATAAACGAAATCGCTGCTGTAAAATCAGTTAATAGTGAAATAAAATACTTTAACATATGAAAATCTCTCATGTTCTTGTAATTTATTTTGTGGTTTGTTTGTTTTTAAGCATGAAGCCATACAATAATTTTTTACTCGTGAATATGTTAAGGTATTTAGTATTAAATATACACGAAAATATATATTTTATTACAATTTACAGCTTTAACGGTAAGTAAAACTGGTTTTGGAACAGGTGCGACGTTTCGATCACTGCTGCAGTCAAGTTCACATTATCAGTAAAGCCAAACGAAACGAAACTATTAGTAAAATATATAGTTTTTCACCTATATTGAATACTTTTATACAGACCTGGAAGTCATCTGAAGGGGTGATTGGAAAATTTTCTCTATACCACGTGATTGTTGGTGCTGGCACTCCAGTGAACAGACATTCAAATTTCGCAGATTCACCTTCGAAGGCTCGACACGGTTGAATTTTCTTTGTGAAAACTGGGGATATGGTCTTGGGCTGTAACGTAAATAACGAACGCCTCGTGAATTTATAAACTAATAACTCGTAGGATATCACATCGAGTAAATAATCTTTCGGAACGAAACGAACTAAATGTCAGAATTGGTGCACTAATTGCATAAGTACGTTTTATTATTTACAAGAAATAGATTTGTTGTTAAATACAAAGATACACAATGGGCAATTTATGCCATGCCCATAACGGGTATCGAACTCCTGTTGTCATCATTATAAGCCATCAGACTTACTGCTTACCCAGCGGGAGAGGAGATAAAAGGAAACAAAATATGAAACAGTACGATGACAATTTTGTGATACTATTACGTAAATTACAGAACTTTCTCGATATTTTTCTTAATTCAGTTTCCAACGTTTCGCTAGTTTCGGTTTTAAACCGAATATTTTAAAATAGTATACTGCTCCATACATATAAATGTTGTTTCAAAGCTCATCTGTCAGCCCACCTGGTGAGGTCTACCAGCGAACGAAACGTAATTTGTAGAAGAAAAAAAGTGTGTGTTTGCCTTCTTTTAACAAAGTCACATTGGGCTATCTGCTGAGTCCACCGAGGGAAATCGAACCCCTGATTTTAGCTTTCTAAATCCGAAGACTTACCGCTGTCCAGCCTAGGAACTGGACGAATGAAGGAATGTAAGAAAATATACTTCCCATCATTTCTACAATACATATTAGGTCTGTCGGTTTTTAACACCTTCCCAGCTTTTGGTGTTTCATCTGTACCTTTCGGGATATGTTCTGTTTTATCTCATAGCTTGAGTTGTTCATTATAGATTTAGTTTTGTTTGGATTAAATCATGAATCACATAAATGTTGGAGACAAGTAATATTTTAAAATATTATCCCAGATCTTAGTGACGTTCCAATTGCAGAAAAATATAGTTATTCTCTTAATTTGCATAGAGATCATAAAAATATAAAATAATCTCCGATTTCTTACCACTTCACCAACAATCCTTCTTTCTTTTGTTTTACCTAGGTGTTCTTGTTCCATAGTTTCAGTTAATGTTGTATGACGAGTTATATCCAAGTCTCCCTTAGTTTCGTACTGAGTTTGCTTCTGGCGAGCAACAAGAACTTCTTTCCCATGCACCACACTTTCTGGAGATGTAGGTGAGGGCAAGTTTTGTTGTTCTCTGTAAACGTTATATCAATATCTATTAGAAAACAAAAACTGAAACCACACGAGTGTTATTTACTATCGTATATTACATGGAAAATAAAAAAATTGGTAATTTAAAAACCTGCAATTAGGAATCGTTCAAAATGTAAGGACACATGTGTAGACATTATGAACTCAAACTACAAATCACTATTTTGACTCCTACCGTTGTCCTGAGTAAATAATGTTCACAGTATCCCCAGTTCTGGTTTCTTAAGTTTTCTACGATCTCTATTTGTAGGTGTTTAAATTACCATTTTTTTATTTATCGTGTTTGCTGCTTTTTTTATGCTTAGTTATGGAGAAAGGATGACTTGATATGGTAGCTAACTTTACACACTGCAGTGATAATATAGTAGTAGCTAGATACGGTTCGTGATGATTTACTGAGCCGTTAGCTATTTGATCGCAATGTAACAATTTAAGAAACTGTCATGGACATTTGCTTGAGAAGATAGCAAACATTTATGGTTTTTGTGTAACTAAATTAACTATATATAATGCATAACAATGAGCAAAAAGATGTCTGGACTAAGACATAACCTCCCACTAAAAAAATTACCAGTAGAATAGCAGCCTTTTCAAACAAAACATACACGTCTAAAACATCGCTTTAAATAAACTTGCATGCCTTTTAAAATAATTATTATTTGAATGTGTTCAATAAAATTTAATATTATCTTTACTGATTTTTATTTTACTACGTCATATCATACATAAGATAGGGGCTAACTCTCTAACGACAACGATTGAATAGTGTACAAAGCATTCAGTATTTTCATGTTACAGTCATCTAACGTTTGTTTGTTATTGGTTGATAATTCCTGTTAAACTATGATAATATCGTTTACACTGAAATTATAATGCTTTTTAGTTTAAGTAAAATACTGAAGAAACAAATCGACACGTCAGTACCTCTAAGACCTTTGCAGTACCTTATTTAGTATTCTACAAAAAGTTTGGGTGAAATATATGAAGCGGTTTTTGTTGTAGGTTGGCAAGAGAGTAATAAGAGTTACACACAGGTTTCTCTGAGCAAATTTTTCTTTTCTTTGTAAGTCTAACAAGTGTCTTTTTATATTTGTAAAGTCTAAGCAGCTAATAGTAAAAGTTATCAAGTATTGTTTGAAATGAATCTTCACTGTTTATGGTACTTTTTGCAAGACGTTCTATTAGGATGTAATGCAATCACTTGCGATTCCTATTATGAACCACTGTCATGATACGCACGAAGGTCAAACTTTGATGTCTTTATACTTTTGATTTATTATTGATTGTGTATTGAAGAGTGCCCAAGGTCACCTTACACCATTATTGGCTTGATACAGGTCATTATGGTTCAGTGACGAGTGAAACTAACGAAGATTCTAATCAGCCCCTGATAAGATTTTTATCCAAGAACTTTATGAATGTTACATATAAGATTTTTCCATTATTATTTCTCGAACTGTATAGAATATACTATTCCAGGTTAATATACTGTAGGATTATAATAGTTTAAACCTGTTTTATGATGCTATATTTAATTTGTTAACATTGGTCTTTAAGTTTAACAAGCATACACTTCTATGAACATTTCGTCTGAAACTAGAATGCAGGACTGGTTTCGTCCTCTAGGATATTCGTTCATGTTTTCAAGGATTCACGCGATTGCTTTACAGAATATATTGTTTGGTTTGTTGTGAAATTCGTGCAAAGCTACTCGAGTGCTATCTGTGCTACCTATACCTAATATAGCTAGTCAACACCACTCACTACCAACTTTTGGGCTACTCTTCTAAAAACGAATAGTGGGACTAACCATCACATTATAACGCTCCACGGCTGAAAGGGCGAGCATGTTCGGTAACGGGGATTCGAACCCGTGGCCCTCAGATTACGAGTTGAGCTCCCTAACCACCAGAGACAGATCGACGAAATACATCAAATCATTTCTTTTTTACAAAGTAATGAATTCAACTATGTATTTGTCCTTCCATCAGCATGAATCAAGTTCATCCTTTGAGACTACTATGTCTTATTAAAAGCTTCGATAAAAAGACAAGTTCAGTTTTAACCGAAATAAAATAGCAGTTAGTCTATTAGAAACATAAAGTAAAACAACACTGAGATATCTGAGTAGAGGTGATCTTACAGTGATAGAGGACTATGAATGAAAGAAACTTACACTTTTTCACAGTAAGATTTTGCCATGTGACTCACTTGCGATTTTTCTTCTACCCTCTTTTCCCCAGTCACGCTGTCCACCTATGATGTTGTTAAAAGGCATAATAACAAATATCGTTTCAGATGCAAGCTTTATGTAAATAAATTCAAACAAACAGATTACCTCTCAACTGATCTGTAACGTTTTAGAAACTAAATAGGAAATAAATGAATAATATGTTTAATATCTCCAAATTTATGTATTCAGTTAACACTACGATTTGACAGAAGGGTTAAGAACAAATAACCTAAATCAACCATGATTTGTTGAATAATTTGAATTTTCAATTTGTTCAAAATCAAAGCGTCACATACAATAAACAATCACTTTACCAAGCCAGACAGAGTCAACGAACCATATCTTACATAAATTGCATCAGTCTTGTAACGTTTGACTTCAGGTTGTAACTTCTTGATCTCTTCTTCTTCAAGTCGTTGTTTAACTTTCGTTCGTTCTCCAGCTATTAAAACAAACCAGTTAGCACATCTAGCAGAGAGAGAGAACCTTAGCAGCTAAGTATTATATTTTAAACATATAATTTTCAATTCTGGCGATCTTGTGTGTAACAAAAACAAGTAATCCTGTAAATACTAAACATGGATTTATTTCATGACAATTTTAGACGTCGTGTACTGACGAACTCTTCATTATGTCGTATCTAGAAACTACTTACAAACTGATGTATAACGAAGAAACTGTAACATGACAAGATAGAAAACCGTATAAATTGTCATATTTTACTTTTCATGTTTGACACGAAGTGGCGAGAGATTTTGACTGCAGTTAAATTGAGCATTATACAAATAATAATAACTTAATAATATATGGATAAACCCTAATGTTGTTTGTATACACCTCATGTACACACGCATGCGTGAAGTGAAACAAAATAATAACTTTTACTTTCATACGTTAAGTTTCCACACAGGTATAGAACATGAGTGTCTTGTAGCAAATACATGAAGTTTCACATTTCCAAAATTTCTCCTTTGCACGTTCTAAGTGCTCTAAATTGTTTTATAACAATTATTTTATTAAGTAAGTAACTGTTACTTATCTATAAAATGTCGTCACTAATTGATTGATATGAAATACGTTAACTAATTAACTTCTTAACTCGACCATTGACAAAGAAACTCACTAACTCACACTGTAATTTCTTAACTCGACCATTGACAAAGAAACTCACTAACTCACACTGTCTAACTTCCTAACTCGACCATTGACAAAGAATCTCACTAACTCACACTGTCTAACTTCCTAACTCGACCATTGACAAAGAATCTCACTAACTCACACTGTCTAACTTCCTAACTCGACCATTGACAAAGAATCTCACTAACTCACACTGTCTAACTTCCTAACTCGACCATTGACAAAGAATCTCACTAACTCACACTGTCTAACTTCCTAACTCGACCATTGACAAAGAAACTCACTAACTCACACTGTCTAACTTCCTAACTCGACCATTGACAAAGAAACTCACTAACTCACACTGTCTAACTTCTTAACTCGACCATTGACAAAGAAACTCACTAACTCACACTGTCTAACTTCTTAACTCGACCATTGACAAAGAAACTCACTAACTCACACTGTCTAACTTCTTAACTCGACCATTGACAAAGAATCTCACTAACTCACACTGTCTAACTTCTTAACTCGATTATTGACAAAGAAACTCACTAACTCACACTAACTTCTTAACTCGACCATTGACAAAGAAACTCACTAACTCACACTGTTTAACTTCTTAACTCAACCATTGACAAAGAAACTCACTAACTCACACTGTCTAACTTCTTAACCCAACCATTGACAAAGAAACTCACTAACTCGCGCTGTCTAACTTCCTAACTCGACTATTGTCAAACAAACTCACTAATTCACACTGACTAAGCCACTAAACAGACACAGAGCTGATTTGCTTAACCCACTTAGTGTGACCTTTTTATATTATACTAGTTTTCTAACTTCAGTGATACCCACTTGTTATTTTGGGCAGAAAAACTTTACATAGAAGAGCGAACAACGTTTCGAACCTGACGATGACCGAAGAAGGTCGAAACGTTGCTTTCCTATTTCAAAAACTTCGCTTTCCTAAAAGACTTAAAGTTTTATCAAACTTCTAGATTTTACACAATTATTACATCACGTAAGATATTCTGACAAACAAAACATTAAAATGTCCTACAACAGAACGTTGCATCTTCTGAAACAAATGTGTTACCTTCTGCTTCTCGAGTCTGCCAAATATCAACTTTTGTTCCACCAGGGGTCAGCTTTTCTTCAAATACACGCTGAAGTTCGGTATCATGTCGATATTGCTGGTATGTTTTTACTTCCGAGTCATACCACGCTGTTTGAAAAATGTTAAGAAAACAAGTGAGGTGTATTTAAGTATTGGGTATTCTTTTGAGGCAAATATTTGAAACAAACCTCGTATATGAAACGTATACTTGATTTTCATAAACAAGAACTGTGCAAACAAGTATTCTTAGACCACAAGACGAAAAATGTTTAAATTAAACTTTTAATATATAAATAATAGATAACTTAAAAAATAATTATATCGCTCGAACGAAATTTGTTTGTTTGAGTTTCGCGCAAAGCTACTCAAAGGCTATCTGCGCTAGCCCCCTAATTTAGCAGTGTAAGACTAGAGGGAATGCAGCTAGTCATCACCATCCACCGCCAACTCTTCGGCTCCTCTTTTACCAACGAATAGTGGGATTGACCGTCACTTATAACGCCCAAGCGGCTAAAAGGGCGAGCATGTTTGGCACAACGGGGATAAGAACACGCGACCCTCGGATTAGGAGTCGAACGCCTCAACGCGCTTGGCCATGCCAGGCCAAACAAGCGAACTTTAAATGCCTTTATCACCAATAATGTTCTAAATAATGAAATAATCCACAATAAACACAGTAGTGTTTCGTTAAACCTTTTTGTAGTGTCTACGAGATCTGGATGTATCTTTTATTTTACAAACTTTAGTTTGAAGAAACTACAACTTCCAGCCAAAGCGATAAGGTTGGACATAAATTTAAGACACTAAGTATCGATAGTCAAGTTAACGATTTCAGTTCATTTCAACGTCTACTGGGTTACACGACACCGAAATACAAGAAAACTAACTCTAGATGATAAATGGGTAATATAAAACTATCAGTTTGATATTAAATACAAAAGTTCCGAATTCTTCTATTTCGATTACAGCTATATTACAAAATACGTTTTGCTTAAGTTACATTATTAATTATGATTAAGGGCTGTAGAATAGTCCAATATTTAAGTTAATTACATATTGAGAAATATTTTACTAATTTTAAGAAACATGTCCTTGATGGCGAGAAACCCACTTGAAATAAAAATGTATCTCATAACGGCAGGTATGAGTGTTAACACTTTTACTAATAAGCAGAGAACAACGTTTCGACCTTTCTAGGTCATTCTGAGATACGTTAAGAAACACGTGTTTGGTCTAATTATAACTGAGCGAATATTCAAGATTTTTACAACACCTGTGTCGATAACTTAACATTAATAAAGTTATTCAAAACTTACTGTCAGTGTTAAATGCTTCAATATAAATAGTTAAACATATGAATAGTTTACTATCGACCACTTGAATTAAACTACTCTATTTTCAGGTTTTGTAGATATTTTATATCAGATTAGAATTGTATTTCTTTAGAAGTTAGTCTTTCTTAAACTGCCCCAAGCTTTCTAAATGGGGATATTGAAACCAAACAATTATATCTTAAGCGATTTTTATAAACATTGTTAGACTAAACGATGAATATTATCTATAAATATTTTTTCTTTCACGCTTTAGAAAATAAGTAACGGCATTTCTGGTTCAATGAAAGTTCTATTGGTAACTGGTTTAGTTAACTATCAGAAAGCAAAACTAATTAAATTATGTTCCTAAAGATTAATATTTGTGATCTAAGTCTACATGTCTAATTTGTATTTTTGTTGCTTCATTTAGATATTTGTTTATAAACAAACAGAATTACTTAAAGACTGAAATAATTAACAATTAACATAACTAATTAAATGTGGTTTAAGCGCTGACGAAGCATTAGAAACCAATATGGCTGACATTTGTTGCAAATTTCAAGCAAACTAAAAATATAAAGTATACCAATATAAAAAAACACTGAAAGCTATGTCAATCGTTTATTTAAAAAAACTAATTGGGAAAAGTAAACATTTTAAAACTTTGTATTAAGGTACATATACAAACGATTTTAATCACAAGTTTATGACTCAAAAATCAGTGATGTTTCACCACAGCTTTTATGGCTAAGAATAAGTAATATTTAACACGTAAAACTCACGTCTTGGTGAATGTTTCAACACTGCTCGATAGTCGTCACGACGAGGACGAACCTCCAGTGTTGTCCAACAATACGCTTCACCCAATAAGTTACGAGCATACACTTCAACTTTTCCTTGGTCGTATTGTCTTGCTTTAGGGATATCCAGGTGAAAAATACCATCATATGTTAGTTTGTAGCGAGAACCCTGAAGCGTAGAAAACAATACTGTGATACCTTCCAAACCAACAATATAATAATATTAATGTAACTCGCTGACAAAATAATTTCTAAGAAGGACTATTATGGATCCATTACAAAATTAAAGATAACAGTTGTTTTACAACTAATACGTATATCTCTCAATAATCGATAAAACGCTTTAAAAAAAAAAAAAAGACAAAATTGTAAATTTCCTCATAAAATAAAATACATAATAAAAATTAATGTTAGATTAATATAACATTGGTCCCTATTTTAACTTTTTAGAAAAGAGGTGGCTTTACGTAAACTACTTAAGAAATAAGTGCTAAATATATATTATGTGAAATAAAGTATAATATATTTATGTTCAATATGCTGAACTAATGTGGATAATCTATGTCAAGCACATTTTATTCCGTCTTTCAATTCTGAAGACACCAGTTTGGAGGTAAAGATATTTTAAAACGCAGCACGCAACTATAGCATTGTTCGTTTTAATTGTCCCCTACCCTTTTATCGGGTTATAATTATCTTCTTTAGATTATTTTACGTGTCAATAACAGGTAAATTGAAGAGTCAATTATATTTTAAAGAGAACCATTAAAAGCCGGGGGAACACCAGTGTTGCCCTCTATCAATGACAAAATGTATAGTTATTTTGTTTTTTAATATTTCTTGAAAATAAAATACTCACTGTGACTATGGTTTGGCCGTTAACAACCCACATGAGACGAGGCTTAGGATTACCAGTAACACGACACTGGAACTTGGCCCAGTCACCTTCCAATACATTTTGTGGTTCTGGTTTCATGACAAACATTGGAGCTTGTCTCTCTTGGCTGGTTTCTTCTATTTCTTCAACTCTAATGGATACGAATGGGTTACTAATTTTTGCTGATTCAAGCACGATGTTACCAAGTATAGATATGATTAGCATTTATCAGGCGAAATAAACGATTTATGAAAAAATCAAAAATATGTTAAGTTTAGTACAATGTGTGAAGAAATCTAATTTTTACGACATTTTAAAGCATTTGCTACAGCCAAGTTTGGTTCACACTTCTGTTACTATAATATAATAACTGGGATTTTCAAGGACTGTATATGTACAGTGTGTTTTTCAAAGAGAGATTGGATAAGTTTTTCTAACTTATTTGGAAGATTACCTTTGCCATGCTGCTTCCATTTCTGCTATTTTCCTCACGCCACCTTCAAGCTGTTTGGGCAGCTGAGATTTATAAATCAGGGATGGCTTGCCTAAAATAATTAAACATTGATAATTCAGCATTCATGTTATAATATAATCACAATCAAGTGATTTATCTATCTGTCTTTAATAATTAGCTGCATAGATTTCCTATAATTTTATTCAACTAAATATAAAAATCTGGTATAAATTAATTTATATGTTACATGATACCATATCTAGACTAGTAAACACATAGATGAGTGGGTATGTGGGTGATTAAAGAAAGTGATGTTATATACGGAGATAAGGACCAATAATACGTATAATATAGTTCATTAGTACAGAAAGTATTATATTTGTAAGATAAATCGAAACCAGAACTGTATCTGAGGAATGCAACATTTTTATCACACAAATATAGTCCTAGTCACCATGTTCAGTTCGATGTTTTGATGGGAATGGATTGGATTATTTTGAATTTCGCGAAAAGTTACACGAGTGCTATCTGCGCTAGCCGTATCTAAGTTAGTAGTGTAAGACTACAAGGAAAGCAGTTAGTCATCACCGCCCAACGCTAGCTGTTGGAATATTCTCTTAACAACGAATAGTGGGATCGACTATCACATTATAACAACCCCACGATTAAGAAGACGAGTATGTTTGGTGGGACGGGAATTCGCACTCGAGACCCTCAGATTACGAGTCAAGAGTCATAACTATCTGTTGATGGGGCGATGAGCGACTAAGTCGAGTATGGTGTTATGATGACAGTAAAGCAATGAACATGCTGTATACGGTGTTATAATAACAGTAAAACAGCGAGCAAGTTGTGTACGGTATTTTGATCGGAGAGAGCTGTGGCCAACCTGAGCACGGTCTTTTAATGAGAGTGAACAGTGACCAAGCTGAGTACGATGTTATGATGAGTGTGAAAAATGTTAATTGTGAAGTTATTATTGTATTAAATAAAAAAGAAAAAAAGACGCACGTTACGATTTTAGTGCCCTTCAATAAAATAGGATAACCGTACTGATGTTGATTAAAAACCTGAAAACGAATGTCACAGTACGGTACTGTATTAGTCTACACATGTAGCGGGAATTCTCTATTATATGAAAGGTTTTGTGTTCTAAAATGGTCATGTAATACTTACATCACATGCTAATTATTTATGTATGTCAAAATTTGTCGAGAAGGTAGTTTATATAAATTATACGCACCTTTACATTTCAATATGGCTCTGGTGAAATCCTCTCCGAGTGGACTGAAAGCTCGTGCAGTGTACTCACCGCAGTCTTCTGGATGGACGTAGAGAACGTCCAGAGCCACAAAACCGAAGTCATGAGTCACTTTGAACTTGTGACCTGAAAAGTCCGTTACAGAGCATAAGCACGATATTGAGGACAAAAACATCTTTAAATAGAAGATTAGGGAGTGAACAAGACAGTTCAATAAAAGGTAAGAACAGAAATGTTTTAACATCACCTGATGACTTACTTTAGATAGAAATTAGCGTTTAGAGTTAAAAGAGGCCTGTCTGAAGGACATACAAACGATTCAAGTAATTATGAATTCCTTTACTAAGAAAAATATTATAATGTTATGTTTGTTTGGTAAATATATTTTCAGAAGTGTTTTGACAATAAACAGATTAATAAGAATCGTATCAGCAAGTACTTTTTATACATAGGTTACAGCTTCTTTATATTCCTTAAGGTGGTATCGGCCTTCACATGACATTTACCTGATCTCAAGGGCTGTCCATTACAGAACCACTCTATTCTTAGGTTTGGATCGTTTACAGGTTCGACGCGACATTCGAAATGGGCACTGTCTCCTTCATTCAGGTTCTCCAGAGACTGAATTTGAGTTATAAATCGGGGCGGCACTAGGGGAACTTCCTCTTCTGGAGTTTCTCTTTGTTGTGGGTTCTCTAGCTCCCGAAGTTTGTCAGCAGTCATGCCTACTGGAAGCTGGGAATCCATAATGATGTCTCTCTTACCTGTATGTAAAGGTTCAAATCCATTGAGATTTAAATTCAAAGATCCGTTAATGTAATAATTAGCTCTCATATTACCAAATTATTTTTATATAATTCTTTAACAGTGTATGTGTATGGGATTACGTTGCATCATGTTGAGTAAGTTTACCTGTTTGCCTGATGCAACATACAGTGTAAAGAAGTGATTAAAATTGGTTGAATTCACTGTGTCAAATATAGGAAACTCCAACAGTTGCTACTGGAACTAATTACAAAATTAATGGTAATTTAGTTCACATTTTTATGCACCAATCAAATGTTATTATGGACCTTTTAACAAACAGAGAGAGGGAGTTTATAAGTCCGATATATGAATAGAAAAAAATGCAGTTTAAAACGTTGATGGGGACCATTGGTAGAGTTGATAGTGAAGTAAGTTTAGGTCTTACATGCAATGTATAATTCTATTTGTCTCAAAAGAAGAAAATTAGAACATACTAAAAAACTTGTGTATCAACAACTTTGCTAAAATCAAAGTTTTCTCTATACATGATAGCTATGTTTTCGGTATCTCCAGACGCGAAAAGTAAATAGATATAGCAAATCATTTTTATCGCTCTTTGTAAGTGCAAACCGTCTAGAAAATGTGAGGCATGTTGTTTCCACGAAATATTTGGTCAAAGGATGAATTTGTTTCTTGGCCATGCCGGGGCCCTTTAAGAGATGTGTCTTCCCATAAATTTCCCACAAATTCCGAACAAAGATGCTGTTATTTACATTTCTGTTTTCATTTAGGACAAAACAGCGAATAAATAATTATTTAATATTATTCTGACACAAGTAATAACTTACAGGAGTTGTTGTACGACCACATATAATAATTGTGAGAATTTAGTAAACAAAATACACAAACCTGGTAAACCCAGAACCAGTACATAAGTGATTTTGTGTTCGAGCAGGTAATTGTTATGCCAATGACATGAATAATAAATACGTTTAACATTCTGATTTACAGTTTGATAAATTTTATTTTCGCATTTTAAAATGTAAAAATACAATAGTTTAATAACTTATTCTAGAGCACTTCTCTATCGGAAAATTAATTTAAAATGAAATGTCGTTGTATACATCGGTTTGCGAACAGTTTGTTTTTGAGCTTCGCAAAAAGCTACACGAAGGCTATCGGTACTAGCCGTCCCTAATTTATCAGTGTATGACCATAGAGAAGACAGCTCGTCATTACCACCCACCGTAAACTCTTGGCCTACTCTTTTACCAACAAAAAGTGGGATTGATCGTCACATTATAATGCCGCCAGAGATGAAAGGGCGAGCATGTTTCATGTGACAGGGATTCGAACCCGCGACCCTCAGATTACGAGTAGATTTCCCTATCCGGTTACCATGCCAAGGTAGTTAAAATGTAATATCCACAGGCTCACGCCTGGTCATAGTGTTCAAGTCCACTCAATATGCAAAGATATATGCTATTACTAGGGAGAGGGGGGTCTGGAGTTAAAAGTGTTGTTAAAAACTGGTTCTAAATAGATTTTAAAAAAAAGGAAAATCTTTCAGAGTCAGAAACCAATTTCGGAGGAGCAAAACACCCCTTGCCTCCATCTCGCCTATAGAAGTTATCATTATCGTTTTAACCCTACATGTTAAATCATTTCTTAGTTAATTATCATCTGTGCAAGTAACATCACAATCCATGATGTGGAAATTAAAACCACACTTGAGTTCAAGTTTCACGATTTCAAAAGAAAAACATAAGAGAGAAACATAATAATTAAACTATTACAAGTTGTAATAAACAAAAACAAAAGTTTTAAACACTTTCAATAATAGTAAAATATGCCTTTTGTTAATGGATCACAAGTGCGTCTAGCAATTAGTAATTCGTTTCGTTAGTATAACGTAATAAAGTCACATTAATATCTAGCATGATGTAATGTTTATACCAAAGTTCAATATATTTAATTATAAAATGACTTCGATGTGGATCCTAACCATGAAACTTACAATTGAAAACAACAACAATTAATTATGAAGATGTTGCTAACAACACACTTTTATGTCTAATTTCTTCACTTACTTTTCACTTTTAAAGTTGCTTTCGTGGTGGTTTTACCCCATTTGTTCATTGCACAGCATATATATTCCCCACTGTCTCGAGGAAAGAGCCAGTCAATGTCCAGGACGACAAATCCAAAATCATCTATGGTATGTACCCTGGATCCTGTTATAAAATTATAAAAACAACAACAACTCATCACTACTACATTTACTGTATTTGTATTTATGACAGTTGATATCAGTTGCACGAAGACATGTATAATTTACAAAGAAAATTTACTTTTGTTGATTTTAAATGTTCATACAAAAATACACTAAGGTTATCATTCCTAATTTTGACATAATACACCAGAGGAGAGACAGCTAGTCATTAGCATTCACCACTAAATCTTGGATTTATTTAATCGAAAAGTGGAACTTAACAGTAACTTTGTAAAGTATCCATGGCTGATTGTGCAATAGTGGGAAGCGAACTGGGAATCTTTCGATTCACAGAATTACTTAGCAGTCAACATATCCAGTTTTATGTATATTTATTTAAACAAAGCAGATGTAATGGTATTGAAATATTCTATAATTGCCATCTGCTTAATGTTTAAAGATTTATTTATTTTGGTGTTTATGTTGAGGCTTTCATTGCAGGCCTTATCATACAGACCAAAATGCTGTCCATTTCTAAACTCCATGAAGAAGGTTTAATGTCACATGACTGAGGAGGTTATTATAATAACCAACAACAAGCATATAATTTACCTGTTATAAGAGGTCTTCCATTATGGTACCATTCGACTCTCATGGTTGAGTCTCCAACTGGTTGAAGACGACACTCAAAGTGAGCGGAATCTCCTTCTACCTTCTCCAAAAGGTTTTGAATCTCAGTGATGAAATGTGGTGGTTGTTGTTTCTCTTCATCCATCGTTATTTCCTGTGTCTGATACAATGATTCTTCTAGCTGTTTCAAGCTCTCTGTGCCAGATTGGAAGTTTTTGGGGAGTTGGGGTTCCATTACAATTGATGCTTTACCTACGGAATGAAAGAGGTTATAACATTTACAAGATTAAATAAAATTGATTAAGAAACTCAAAAGAAACACTCTTTAGTACGCAAAATATTAGTTTATTTATACATAAAAATCAAACAAAGTAACGAACCACAAGAGGCTGAGTTTGATATAATCTGGTGTTAGCAGCTTTGACTACTCTTTCAAATATAATTTCCATTGTTCATAAGGTAACGTAAACGTAGTAGAAAAGCTGATAAGTTATTTTTTATAGAAAAAATAGAACAATTAATTTTTTTATTAATTTCTTTTAAGAAGGAATTCTATGCAATACAACAAATAAATTTCTTGCTATAACTTACATACAAAATAGTGTTTAAAATTAGCCAATAAGAGCCTTGCCGGCTTCCATATCATCTTATATTTTGTGATGTTAAAAACACTTGTATTACTTTCTTGGTGAGGTTGTTTATTTGTTGATTTCGCCAGGTACTACTGGAGAGTTATCTGCGCTAGTTGTCGTTAAGAGTCAAGGTAACAAACTTTTTGGCTTCTCTACACCCTTGTGCAAATTAATCGAAACAAGACGGAAAATTACGATTTTTTCAATTTTTTGCGTTTTATTTCTGAGAATCCAAAAATTACTCACAAATTAATACATGATATAACCGCCTTTATTTTTCAGAAGATCATTAATCCGCTTTGAATCGAGTCCACGAGTTGACTGCAATCTTTACTAATTCTTGGATCGCGGTACCACACCTCAATTATGGCCTCAATTAGCTTATCTTTCGTAGTACAGTATTTTCCCCGACGTTTTTCTTTACAAATCGCCCAAAGATTTTCAATAGGATTTAAGTTCAGAAACTTTCCAGGCCAGTTCAGCACCTTTATTCGCGTTGTAGTCATAAAATTCTTCACAAGTTTCGATGTGTGGTACGGAGCCAGATCTTGCTGAAAAATGCCAGATCCATCTGAAAAAATCTCTTTTTCAATTCTGGAACGACTCTTCTCTGCAAAACTTCGATGTATCGATGTACTGTGGTCCTCGCATCATACCTTTTACGAAATGCAAGCCTCCGACGCCATAGTAGCTGAAAAAGCCCCAAAACATCTTCTTCAAGGGATGTTTTACGAATTGATTGATGTGAGATTCTCAAAGTTTTTCACCTGGAGATCTGCAAACATGCAGACTTCTTTGACCCTGTACGAAGAAATGAGTGTCGTCACTGAATAACACCTTCCTCCATTGTTCTTGCGTCCATCTCTTGTACTTCAGACCCCATTGATACCGTTTCTTCTTCATTGAGTTGGTAAGAAGTTGTTTTTTGACTGGTCTCCTTGCTCTTCTAACGCAATTTCGAATGACATAATATTCCTCAAAATTTCGTTATATATCCCAAAAATAGATCAACCGTACTGCAAAACACAGCTAATGACGCCGTCTGTGTGAAAAATTGACTATTAAAGGAAATCAGCGGGTCCAGGGGGCCTACAGTGGCCGCCATGCTGAAAATATTGTAAAATGACCATTTGTTTCAATTAATTTGCACATGGGTGTAAATGAGTAGGAGGATTGACTGTCACATTATAACGTACCCATGGCTGAAAAGGATGGGCATTTCCAGTGATTGGAATCAAACCCCAGGCCTTCAAATGGCGAGTAAAGTGCCCTTACTACAAGGCCATGTTAGGCCTTCTTGATGATACTTGTATGCCACGGAAAGTAGTTTTCTCGCAGAAAAATTCTTAATCTAGTAAAGAAAATTTTAAAAACTCTCCGTGAAAACGTCATAACTCTGTTCCATTACTTAATACCATGATAGGCTCATAGGAAATAACGTTTCCTGTCCTACTGCTTTATAGGTGTAAACTTCATTATTACATTGGTAGATTGAAGGACCTACCTTTCACTTTCAAGTTCGCTGAAATGGTAGCTTCTCCCATCCTGTTAACAGCTTTACATGTGTAAACCCCAACGTCGCGCTGATAAACTCCAGCGATTTCCAAGATAACGTAACCGAAGTCACTAATTGTTCTTACTCGTGATCCTGAAACATAAATGTTATATTGATACTGCGAGTTCAGCTGATTTGATATTCATACTGAGTGATATTAATACAGTAAATTAAAGTGATGTGGTACTCTTATTACAAGTGTTTGCATAATGCAGTACTTGGATATTTCCTTTGTAATTCATTTTGATACACTCTTGAAAACCTTAACTAGAAAGTGTATTTGATAGTACCTTTATGGCATTTTGAACAGTCTCAAACTATCTGTATTTAGATGTTGAATCCTGACTAAATATCAAATGTAAGCAAATATATTAAATATAAAACAACTATATATTTGACAATTTAAGTTTCGAATTAAATTCTTACCAGTCTTAAGTATTTTCCCATTATGGTACCAGTCTACTTTCATTGTGGGATCGCCAACTGGGGTTAACCGACATTCAAAGTGAGCAAGAGAATTTTCTGTAACTGCGATGTCTTGTAGAGAGGTAATAAACTTTGGAGCTTGCGTGGTTTCTGTGTCCATCCAGACTTCAGCAAGATGACCACTTGGAATCTCTTCAAACTTTGCAATCTTTTCGATCCCTGATTCCATTCCTTCAGGTAGCTGAGACTCCAGGATAATTCCACGTTTACCTGGAGGAACAAGTTCAGTAATTCCAGGAGTAATTGAATACAATAGATGACTTTATATTTTACATTTTGAATCTTTTAATGATGTATTCAGAGTTTTGTCTCCTGGCTGTTAAAAGTGATATCTCATGTAAAAGGAATAAAGACTGTGGTACAACATGATTGGTGTTAACATATGAGCCACACTGCTTGGCGAAAAAGATTAATGGAGCTCTTTAGTTTAAATGAAACATGATACAAATAAGATTTAGTTGTTGCTAAGTGGGAAGTTATGCAATAGGATCTTTCTGTCCCGTCCATTATGGGAATCGAAATCGAGATTTTAACCCCTTAAAACTTCGGATTAACCGCTAAGCCATTGGGGTGTGATACAGATAAGATAACAAGAGTTCGGATATGACAAATTTTAAATAATGTTCTAATATAACAAATGAAAAATCGAATAACTGTGTTTCCAAAGAAAACCATTCTTCAGAGATGCGCGTACATAGATACTGAATCTTAGCAATACAACTGGCTCACACAAATATGCGAAAGACAGTCTGTGGAGTTATCAAAACTTAGCAAGTCAAGTGGCATCAGTCAATGAATAATCGAACTTTAAGCACTGTTCAGGTTCCACAGATGTTCTTTTTCTCATATTATTCAATATGAATTTTTTGATGAAAATATAAGAAAACATTAGCAGAATCACGACTGTCTTCATCTTCCTCAGGACATGGTTTGGATTGTTTTGAATTTCGCACAAAGCTACACGAGAGCTATCTGCACTACCCGTCCTTAATTTAGCAGTGTAAGAGTCATCACCACCCATTGACAATTCTTGGGCTACTCTTTTGCCAATAAAGAGTGGGATTGACCGTAATATTACAACGTCCCCATGGATGAAAGAACGAGAATGTTTGGTGTGACGGAGATTCGTACCCACGAACCTCAGAGTACGGGTCGAGCGCCTTAACCACCTGGCCATGCCGGGCCTAACACCGTATAAGACCTCTACAAATATAAAGTAGCTTCTCTCTTTTGCTTACCTTCACATTTCACTGTGCATGTGGTAACAGCCTCTCCAATTTTGTTGATGGCACGGCAGGAATATACACCAGAATCTTCTGGGTATATGGGACTTATCTCCAGAACCACAAAGCCAAAGTCGTTGATAGAACGGATGCGTGTTCCTAGAAGTATATTTTTACCATGTTTAGATTTCTTTTTTTGTTAAGTAAAAACAAAAACTACAAGTAAGAAAATATCGAATGGACAAAGGCAAGTATACAACTAAGATAAAATACTAAAATTTAAAATGTTAAACATATTTTTATCACGTCATTAGTTACTTCTATTGAGAATACTATCCAATGTAGGGAAACAAAAATGAAGAGGAGTTGACCAGATAACAAAAGTGCCACGTCCAATTCAGTATATTCTACTGAATTAGAAAAAAACACGAGCTCAGCCGAAATAACAGTGAAGAACTCGTGTATCTATATGAAATTGGTATCACGAATCTAGATTTAAAGGGATACTATGATTTACAAAGACTCGTTTATCCATGGTTGATATCGACTATCACAAAAAATACATTTTAAGAATATCATGAGAATGAATATAGAGAATTATAAAGAACATACCAGTTCGAATAGGTTTCCCATCCTTGAACCATTCTACAGTTAGGTCAGGATCATCAATTGGTATAATTCTTGCTTCCAGATGAGCATTGTCCCCTTCTCTCAGGTTGGGGATGTTTTCTAATGGACTTGTAAAACAAGGAGCTTCGAGATGTAATTCCTGGGTTACTTCTGTCCTTTTACGATACAAAGCCTCTTCCAATTGCATGATCTTCTCATTTCCGCTGGCCATCTCAACCGGAAGTTGGGGTTCCAGAATCAATGAGCTTTTTGCTAATTTAAACAAAAAACGTATTTTAGTTAGGTTACTATCTTAAATCTCTACATTTATGTGAGATTCACAATGTTAAAGTTTCATAATGTAAGTCTACTTTAAACCATACTTCAAACACCCAAATGCATAAGACGGTAATTTTATTTAAAGAAATATTTATTATTCATATGGCCTACTTCTACAGGTTACCGTATTGATTAAACAACACACAAGGAAAAATATAATTTTAAAAACAAGAACAAAACATATCGGTTTCAGGAACTAATTTAAAATCTGTAAACTGTTTTCAGATCTAACTGTCAAGGGAAACAACTGGTGAACAGGTTCATATTTTAAAAATCAAATTAACATAAGCACTTACGTTTATGAAATACGTATCCATTAAATATAACTGGTATCAAATATACTAATACTGAATATTTTGTCCAACAATGCGAAATACAAAAATGGATTTGTAGGACTTGACGTAAATTGTTTTACTCAATACTTATAACCTAAGATATCCTATTTATTTTAATAGCATGAGACAAGCATTATCATTCTATGTAACTGTTGGCGATGTTTAGTTTTTACCTTCTTATAACATCTTGGTAATAAAAGGAAAAATTAACAATTATACTTCTAGATTTTAAGGTGATTAGAGATGTTTTAATAAAGTTACAACTGATATAAGTGTTCGTAAAATCTCTTAATTTGTACCTAAAGTTATTTAAACATTTATTAGACATGCCAGTTATGTGCAATGTTCACAAAAAATTCTCACAATCAACAGTACACAAAATATTCTGTACATATATCGCTATTCTTCGTTACCAACAGAAAAACAAACAATTATGGATATGGTTTAATAGTCGCCACTACCAACAATAAACATAAACAATTTTGGGTATGATTTAATAGTCGCCACTACCAACAATAAACATAAACAATTTTGGCTATGATTTAATATTCTTAGCTACTAACAGTAAAAACAAACAATTATGGCTATGATTTAATAGTCTTCACTACGAACAATAAACATAAACAGTTATGGCTATTATTTAATAGTCTTTACTGCCAACAATAAACATAAACAGTTATGGCTATCATTTAATAGTCTTCACTACGAACAATAAACATAAACAGTTATGGCTATCATTTAACAGTCTTCACTACGAACAATAAACATAAACAGTTATGGCTATCATTTAATAGTCTTTACTCTCAACAGAAAAAGAAACAATTCTAGTTATGATATATCAGTATTCGTTAATAGCAATTAACAGAAATAGTTGTAGATATGATTTACAATAGAATTTTCGACTGTCAATAACATATCGAAACAGTACTAGTTATGGTTCATTAAAAAATCTTCACCATTAACAATGAACGGAGAGAGACATGGAAAAGATACATAAAAAATGTCAAAATTTTGCGTTATGTTTGACTAGAATCAACAAGAACAGTTCTGGACATTAAATAATTTTATGATAAATATGATTTAAAGAGATAAATGTACTCACATTCAAGATATACAGATACTCACATTTGCACATTAATGTTGTTTTCGTGATATCAACTCCAAGCTTGTTTGTGGCTTTGCACATATATTCACCACTGTCTTCACCATAACAATAGAGAATGTCAAGTATGACAATGCCAAAGTCGTAAAAGGTTCTGAAACGGTGGCCTGAAGAAATAGAAAAAATATCGAAACATAATGTATTTAACAAATAAAAACTACAGCCGTTCAAACAAACCACACACAAAGTACACAGTATACGTTTTATTTTGCTGCTTTAAATACCTTTTTGGAGAGTATATTTCAAGGAGAATCCTCGAGTACATAAACTGACATTTCTGTTGTTTTCTCAAACATGGATCAAATATATTTTAATAAATTACGTTACTTTAAATGTAGTAATCTATATAAATGTAATAGCACTGTTTGTTGTCTTTTGTATGTTCATGTAAGTACACCACAAGTGTGTGGATGGATCTTCACCCAAATTGGTACGTGGTTCATTGGGTCCATGGGAGGTTACATACAAATGTTAAGTTTTGAATTTTGCGTTTTGCAGTTTTTATGGGTGTTTGTGCATTTCTTACCACTATTTTGCCACATGTAGTGTCTTTTAACCAAATTTAGCATGAAAGTTTGTTGGATCCGTGAGTAGATTAAAACAAATTTCCGGTTTCATATTTTGTGTTTTGTAGTTTTTTATAGACGTATTGTTTACAATTACACACAATGGAAGCAACTTTTCAAGTCTTAAGATAACCTTTCATTAATAATGGATTTACATAATTTCCGTCGGGGGTATGGGTACGCCATCTAATTAGGAACACGATTTAAACGTCATAACCGAAATTTATTTTCTACTTTGTACTTTCTCTGTAATACCATAGATTGTTTTTATTAAAAACAAATGAACAAGGGGAGGAGAAGTTTATCTATAGTCAATTAAGAACAATTTCCGAAAAAAACTTTATAAAAGTAAATAAATAAACATTTATCAAATTAACTAATTATGCCGTACCATGCTGAAGAGGTCTGCCATTGAAGAACCATTCTACTTTCATGTTGGGATCATTTATGGGGGACACTTGGGCTTCAAAATGAGCACTTTGTCCCTCCACGAGGGTCGTCAAGGGTTGAATCTGAGTCTGGAACTTTGGTGGTTGGTTGACAGTAAGCTCTGTTGACACTTGGCTCTGATAACGAGAGTACCCCTCCAGAGCGGCGATTTTCTGAAGACTCTGAGGTTGGAGAGAATCACGGAAGATCTTCCCATGTCCTGGGAAACGAGTAGAGCAAGGAAGTTATTGGCTTTATTCAATTCGTTTAATTTTATACCCAAACTAAATGATAGAAACGATAAAAATACCTTAGAGTTGGAATTTTTCATCCGATTACTATTATACGTATGGTCTAAACGGTCAGGTCAGAGATATCTATAATTTAGGGAATTGTCCTCCCTAATTTTGAGAATAGATAGACAGCTAAAACCACCCATCTCCTCAGGACGTTAATCCAGCTTTTCAAGCTGAATATCGGGGCATTCAGTCCCTTTTGTAGCTACTAATAGCTGAAATTACTGCGCTTGCTCGGTGGTATGCTGCCTTAAACCTTGGAAGGCGATACACAGTGTAACAAGTTTAAAAATTAAACACGTGGTAGTTCGTTTTAAAAACTAAACACATTTTTTGAAGCAAGAATGCCTTCTCGCACGGTCAAATTACAGTTCAATACTATTTATTAACCACAGTCGAATAATAATACATAAACACAAGCGATAAGTTGATAGTATACAAAAGAAGCGCTAATACTTATAACAGGTATAAAGTAATGATAACGATCTCTTTTGTTCATGAAATAACAAGCTGTAAGAACGCGTTAATGAAAAAATTACAAAGTAATGGATTTACATAAATGAAACGCCCAGGATCTCTGTCGTCGTATTTTTTCAATTAGACATTCAATTTTATTTTTTTTTATTTTTTTACTTAATAGAGAGCCCTTTCGAGCTAAGAAACCCGGAGACATTGTACCCATTTGCCCCACGCCACGCCTAATTTAGCCCTGAATATGAGATACCAGATCTTATAACTTACACCTGATTTTGAACACAATTCCAAAGGCAAAGGCCATTAATTCTAAAGACAATTTAAAGTTGTACTGGTGTATATCTATTTTTAATATTTAAAAAAAAATGTTAAAGTGTCGTGTAATTTAACTTCACAGTTGATACGGAACAATATATGAATGTTTCACTTATTTACGTCTTTCGTACGTCTGTTTGTTTTTGTTTTTTAATTTCGCGCAAAGCTACACGAGGGCTATCTGCGTTAGCCGTCCTTAATTTAGCAGTGTAAGACTAGAAGGAAGGCAGGTAGTCATCACTACCCACCGTCAACTCTTGGGCTACTTTTTTACCAACGAATAGTGGGATTGAGAATCACATTATAACGCCCCCACGGCTGAAAGGGCGAGCATATTTGGTGCGACGAGGATTCGAACCTGCGACCCTCAGATTACGAATCAAACGCCTTAACCCTCCTGGCCATGCCGGGTCTGTTAATGAAGTCCCATAAGCACTGATGTTTACGCCCCCACGGTTGAAGAGAGAGCATGTTTGGTGTGACAGGGATTCGAACACGCGACCCTCGGATTACGAGTCGAGTGCCTTAACCCTCCTAGCCATGTTGGGCCTTCCAATTTATTAGAAACTGTTCAATGAAAGGGAGGGAGATGAAGGGAAGATAGCACGTGAACGTAACTAGAAATGTTAAAAAGTGATGAAAAATAGAATCTGACTCAAATACTGGGTATAAGTTGTTGAGCAAATGTTTATCTTTTAGTTTTGTCTCACAAGAAAAACAAATCTTATCATCGCAAGAACAAAAGCAAATATCTTCAAAACATATTTAATAAGTACAGTGTTTATAAAACTCACCAGTACACTCTATAACACAGCGGGTGGTGTCAGATCCATACTTATTGGTCGCCACACAAATATATTCTCCAGAGTCCTCCACGTGAACAAATGAAATATCCATGACAACAAAACCAAAGTCACTCAGCGTCTTAATTCTAGAACCTAGAGCAAACAGAAAGTCATGTGAATGTCACGGTTTATTTCAACGTAGTAATGTTTACATCACGTGCATCACATATAAAGGTTGTTGTTATATCTTTACTTTCTTTGTGCAGAGGTTAACAAAGCACTTTATACATACAATGCCCATTGGAAAAAAATCATAAAGCTAATAATATTTATTCTATTGTGGATGTTCAGTAACGGATTGACCGATCTAAACGCATTTAGCCATTATAATTAACCAGTCTTTAAGCTAACTACAGACAATGACATAGTGATTGAATGTTACACTTACTATCTCGAAGAGGTTGACCATTATGGAACCACTCCACCTTCATAGCTGGGTCACCAACAGGTACCAGGGTACATTCAAAATGGGCACTGTCGCCTTCTTTCAGACCAATCATGCTCTTTAGCTGAGTAGTGAACTTCGGCCTTTGACCTCGTGCTCGGTCAACAGTTTCTAATGTTACTGTAATTTCGGCCTTGCCCCACTTGTTGGTTGCTTTACACGTGTACTGCCCCGAATCCTCAACGACAACTCCCATAATTTCTAAAACAACCATACCAAAAGCGTGGATGGTGCGGATTCGGTGTCCTAGGCAAACAAAGATGTATTTGAATTAAATATTATGTGTATAATATATATATATATATATAGGGTAACTTATCATCATTACAAAGTTATCAGATATAATGGGATGGAAACATACGTACTTGCTTTAAGTGGTTTTCCATTGAAATACCATTCCACCGTCATCGTCTGATCCCCAGCAGGGGTTAGAGTGGCCTCAAAATGGGCAATGTCACCTTCGTTCAGGTTTGTTAGATTCTGGAACTGTGACGTGAAGATAGGAGGATGTCCTTCTTCGTCTGGTATACCTTCAACCGTTTTAAGTAGAGATTCTTCGAGTGTCTGTATACTTTCAAGGCCCCGCTCTCCTTCAGGATGAAGGGTGCCTTCATATATTGTGCTTTTACCTAACAAAAGACCCAGATTTCAACGTCGTAAGCCTTAACACTTACCGTAGAGCCACAAACGGGCCAAAAGACTACAATATTTTTATTTACAAACTAATACAATTGTACTGAAATATTAAATGTTTAGAGTTAACAAAAAAAATCATCTTTTTTTCTTCAAAACTATCACCAAGGAAGATTTAATGTCTAATGAGAATTGCAAATATATTTGAAGTCACATATGTTTAATTAGCCTTTATTCTTTTTTTTTTTTTTTTTTTTTAAATTTCCACTCTCGTGTGCAAGTCGGCTAAACAGCCAGTTCAGAGACCTTTGGCTTTCAGGTATAGTTGCACCTAATTTTAAACTGTGAGGAAAAAAAAAAAAAGTAGCCATAAGGAATTTGTTTGATTCTTTGAAATGAATAACAGAATTAACGCTTTGATAATTCATTCAAAGTTGCTAAAAGTGTGGAACGCGCTCAGCGACATCTTATCTTGAACTCCCTTTAATCTGTAGCCAAACAACGTAGCCCCTAGACTACACCAAGCACTTTGTAAACATTACCCTTTGTTTTTATGAGTAAGATATTTAGTAACAATTAAATTTGTTATTTAACCTAATTCAAGATCGACAGTAAAGGATAGGAAAACTTGAGAAAACTAAACTTGTTGGATCTTTTTAAACTTATCTGAAAGACCAGATCAAGTTTCTGTTACTCACCAATACACTGAATGGTGGTTGAAGTGAAGGCTTCCCCTGCGGCATTGCGAGCTCGGCAGGTGTAAACTCCATTATCTCTAGGCCATAAATCTGAAATTACCAATGTGACTTGGCCAAAATCTGTTGCGTGGGTGAAACGGGAGCCTGGAGTGGAATATATGGATTATTGCATTAAAACATTATATACTCTAATTAGGTAAAAAACAACACTTTGCGGTAGCTTTTTATTCAGTTATACATCTTGAGTTGGGCATTTCAGACATCTCTTCCTTCATAAACAAGAACAATGGAGTTCGATTTTCGAGAAACTCGGTTATTTCATGAAATTTAAAAAGTAGTTACGTTTTCGATTGAAGTTTATGGTACTTCTACAATAAATATGTCAAATAATCTAAAATAATAAAACTGTTACCTAATTCTAAGACCTTTCCATTGAAAAACCAATCGATCGCAAGTTTTGGATCAGTGGAGGGCTCGTATCGGCAATTTAGCCGAAGTCCTTCGCCCTCGTTAACAGTGAAGCTTTGTTGAAGCGGTTCTACAAACACGGGTTTTGGAAACATCTGGTTATCTTCCTCCAAGGTTGTCTGCGACATTAATAACAACGAATTAGAGCAGTTTACTATTCTAATCCCTCAGCTTTATAAGGGTAGATACAATAATATTGAAGAAAAAATTACCTTCAATTTTCCAATAACTTATTTTTTCTATTAACCAAGAATGAACAATGTTTAATAATTGTAAAACAATTGTCCAATGGATAAAATAAACACATCTTCGGTAGTACCTAGCGTTTACTATTATACTATATATATTTAAGGACAAAAGTACCGAAAAATTAAAGGATTGAATACGCAACGAAGTCTATTTAATACTGCTCTGATATTAATGATTTTAATCAAAGGAAATAAAACATTTCTTACACTTACAAATTAAGAATAAGTTGAGTTAAGAAATAATATTTTCTTAATATTTTATGTACTTAACCCTGACATACTCCATGTTTTACTTTAAATTAACATTATCTTAACCTTATTTATTCAGGCACTTTATGTTAACATAATAAACAGTTACTACCATCATCAAGGTGATCATGTTACCGATAATAGTCGACTGATAATTTTGTAATGAACGTTTTATCTTCCATTGTGTCGAAAAAAAAAAAGTCGTTTTTCTTTTCCATTTTCAAAATCATTATCTTATAGGATTTTCAGAACTAAAATACATTCTATAAATCCTTGCCGTGAAGCAGGTTTTAATATGATAGGTTCAAAGATGAAACCACTGTTATCCACAGTTGAACTCTCTAGCCAAAAGATACCTGATATCTAGAGAGATAAGCTTCTTCGACTTCCTGCACATGTGACAAGCCCTCTTGTCCCATCGGATGAAGAGTTGTGGAAATGACGGCTCCCTTACCTGATCACAGAGAACAATAACATTAAGAATATAACTGAAGAATTCATTACAAGAAAAGAACAACAAACATTATACTTGTTTTAACCCGGAATCGATATTGATTTCACGTGTGTTTGAAACACATTTTTCAAAATATTTATGAACCAAATAACTTCCGAATTCATAACTGTTTGTTTAGTACAAGACCCCTTACATATTAAATAACAAACAAAAAACACAAGAAACAAGAAAACCAAAGACATTCACTAACCTTTTGTTTTAGCACAAAGCTACACAATAGGCTATCTGTATCTCAGAGCGGTTGGTATGGGTATTAATACTTTTACTGATAAGGAGAGAACAACGTTTTGACCTTCTTATGTCATCTTCAGATTAAAAAAGAAAGAATTTGCAACTGACCGTTGTCGAGCACATGTCTTAGAGACGAGAGTATAAACGGGTACGTCAGCGGTCAGTTGCAAACTCTCTCTTTCTTAATCTGAAGATGATCTAAGAAGGTCGAAACGTTGTTCTCTTCTTATCAGTAAAAGTATTAATACCCATACTAGCCGTTCTGAGATACATTTTTATTTCAAGTGGGGTTTTCATCATCAAGAACAATAGGCTATGTACTTTTTGTCCACTACGAGTAATTGAACAATGAATTTTAGCTTTGCAGTTCCGTGAATTTACCTTGACTCATTGAGGAATTTTTCAATTCAGCAATTAATTTACCCTAACCCACTGAGGAACTCCTCAGCTCTACAATTAATCCCACTGATTACTGCTGGGTTTTCCTCTGTAATATGAAAATAAATTGAGTGGTTACACCTTTTTGGTGAGTTCTTTATTATGATTATTATAATAGACAAATACAAAATATTACTCAATATGATGCAATATTTGAGCCCTACTGATGGTGAACGATACAGAAAAGTCTGCAATTTGAGGGTTAAAAATATAACAAGTGCAGAATAAAATGCACACTATTGGCTCAGTTAGATTAATAAAATTCACGTGTTTAAGTTTCTCTGTACGCTTTTACGTCTCTTAAATTGTGATTTGAACACCAGAATACAGAGAAATGACAATTAATCTTTTTATCGTTAGCTGTAAATCACTAAAAGGGCACCCACAATCCTAATAAGTTATGCCTTACCAAGCCTAACTAGGTAAACTGATGGTTGATTGAATGCATTTATAAATTATTTATTACGTACCAATATTATATCTTACTACCTGCTGTTATTCCGTAGAGGATAAATTATCGATCTATCGATTTCTTTGTAAACAATGTAAGTAACGAAAAACTGTTTATCCACATCTTAAGGTCTAGTAATTCAGATGTAATATTTCTTAAAAGCACTGTTCCACTTACAGGGAATATTTGGTCTATCTATGCTACACTTTTATATATATTTGTGATACCTCTGATATATAACACGTGAACGGTAAGAAACTTAGACATTTTTAAAGATTTGGGTGCAGTAAGAAGCAAGCATGTTTCTTCATTTTGTTCTTACGTAATTTACTTTCAAACACGTTAGCTATTAGCAGTGCCATCCACCTATAGAGAAATTACTGGCTATAGTTGTAATTCACTTACGGCTGAAATCACTGCGAGTATTAAATGGCACACTGCAGCTCGAACCTTGGCCCTTTCAATAGTCTTCAATAAGCCACACCTGACACAGCTTAATACATACATATTTTACAATTCAAACTTACTGTGGACTTTAAGGGAACCCGTTGTCACGGCCTGTCCTTTGCTGTTGGTTGCGCGACAGGTGTAGATACCCGAATCTTCTGGGTAGACATGACTGATACTCAAAGTGACAAAACCGAAATCATTATTAGCTGTGAAGCGGGTAGCTGGAGAAAAGAGAGACGAGGCATTGAAAGTGTTGTTTTTACAAAACTTACACTAAATTAGAATATAACATTACCATTGTTTAACTTTAAAGGGAATCATCTTCTGCTATTTTTTCTCAAGTGTATGTTTGTTTATACATGTAATGATGGCTAAGTTCTGATCAGCTGAATACTACGGCCAATTACTTTTCTCAAGTGTAAGTTTGTTTATATATGTAATGATAGCTAAGTTCTGATCAGCTGAATTCCACAACGAATGTTAATTATTCATTTTATGTGGAAAATGAGAAAGTTTTAAGCTTTGGTAAATAAACTGTAATCAATATCTTACACAAAAGATTCATTGTTAATATAAGAATTATTAATAATTTTACGACAAAAGGAATGTTAAAGGCTTGATATATCCTTTGTTATGTCTGATATTATGAAAGTAGATATTTTCATGAACCTGAAGTCATAATTACTGCTTTCTCGCAAGACATAATTAAATCTAGCGGGTGCCAGAAACGTCGAGGGGTCTAATGAGGGAAAGCGCGCACACCAATACTGTTTAGATGTACAAAGGCTTGCTTAGTATTATTAGGATTACTGACAGTAATCGGGCCCTAACTACATCTAAAGTGTGGTACAGTACCGTCAACATGATCTACAAACTTGTCTAGCAACACATGGAAAGACAAGCACATGCTTAAACCACTGTTTGTAACTGTTTCGTTTAAAATATTATCGCGGACTGTTTAGTACTAAAAATGGCCACTCGTATATAAGTGTGTATATATATGTTTATACACAAATACATATACATAAATATTTGTATACATTTTATGATACGGATGCTAATTTTCTTCATTACGCGTCATTAATAGATGAAACTAACTGTAATATACGATATAATAATAGAAACACTCTCGAGTTTCATTGCTAAAGTGACATTTGAAGACATAATAATAGAAACACTCTAGAGTTCCATTGATAAAGCAACATTTGAAGATATCATAACAGAAACATTATTTGAAGACATAATAATAGAAACACTCTAGAGTTCCATTGCTAAAGTGACATTTGAAGACATAATAATAGAAACACTCTAGAGTTCCATTGATAAAGCAACATTTGAAGATATCATAACAGAAACATTATTTGAAGACATAATAATAGAAACACTCTAGAGTTCCATTGCTAAAGTGACATTTCCAACTTAAGATCTCTTACCAGCAGAAAGCGGTTTGCCGTTCAAAAAGAACTCAATCTTGAGGGTCGGGTCTTTGGAAGGTTCCACACGACACTCGAAGTAGGCCGAATCATCTTCCCTCAGTTCCAAGTTGTTCAGGTGGGTGATAAACACAGGGGATTCAAACACCGCGTCTCCCAGCTCAAGTTCTGGAGCTTGGTAGGCTTCCAGTTCCTGGATCTTCTGGAGGCTTTCAGGATTTTGGGTTGATGTAATAATCCCATGACGACCTAGATGGATGAACTATCCTTACTGGACAACCATATAAAACTACCTTTACTTTATACACATGCGTGTATATATATATATATCCCCGCTGCTTTATTCCTATACAACAATTCCCCTAGGTTTATACGAAAAAGAATCTTTCTTCGCATGTATATAAGAATTCCCTTTGCTTGACACCTATATTCAAACTACCTCTACGTAATACATATATTAAAGTTTTCCTTGATTGATATCTGTAATAAAGTTCCCTTTACTTGTACCTATTTTAAATCTTTTTCTTTCTACCTGATACCAGAAAAACAGGATTGAGAAGTATCACAGTTGATGTTTCTTATTTTATTTATTTTGTGTTGTAAGGAACAAAACTGCAAAAATACTTATAATGTGTACAAGTGTGCTAAACCTTATTCTAACAATAAGTTTGTAAATGTATTTATTGAAGAACTTACCCAGTTTAAACTGTTGTTGTCATGATAGGTGAACAATAGGAGTACATTAAATAAGACATTTCTTATACTCGTGAAATTAAAAAATAAACCAAATTACGAAAGCAAATATCATATGAACAACTCAGTACATTGGTTGTCTAGCCTAGCTTTACCTTTCCTTATTTTATAAGCTTTTCTAAAATTATGCTGTATGGTACTACATGCATGTTCAACACCTGTGTTAAATGTATTTCTTTTTACCTTCAATTTTAAGAGAGCACGTTGAAACGGCTTCACCAGCTTCATTCACCGCTCTACAGGTGTAAATACCAGAGTCGTCAGGCCTTAAACCGGTCAATTCAAGGGCACAAAGACCAAAGTCAAAGGTCATAGCCATCCTTGTTCCTGTGAAAGTGAAAATATTTCTGTAATAAGCTTGAAATAATAACACACAAATATTAGGTTATGATAGGTTCAAAATAAACTAGTGAGAAACGGCCAATTACCTACATTTAAAAAACAACAACAACAATAACAACAAACGTTTGTATTAAGGAAATGTATGGTCAACGTGTTGTATCTGGATCTTTTTTGAGCAACCCACCGTTTTAGAGTATTGCTTTTTGCATTTTACTTTGTATTCAATTGGACAACGAATGGATTAGCAGGAATCCTGGAACATTTACAATACATTTTACACACACTAAGGATACATATTACTGAATTTTAACTCACAAATTGGATTCTGCATAGGCGTCTTTGGAAATAATTTCCAAACATCAGTTATTCTAATTTGTGGATACAGACTCACCAGTCACGAGGGACACGCCATTCTTATACCATTCTATCTTCAATTTCTCGTCGTTAGCGGGCTCCACTCTAGCCTCCAGACGGGCATTTTGCCCTTCAACCAACTTGTCATAGCTGCTTAAATGTCGCGTGAAAACTGGTCGGGAGGCAGGACCCGCATCCCACCACACTTCAGGAATTCGCGAGGAATCGTATTCGAACATCTGTTGGGTCTTTAGGTGGCTCTCGGGGTGTTGACTCTCTCCCAGAACTCCATGGCGACCTGGGAAATGATGTAACGTATGGACCTTACTGAACACTGGTTATTTTAGACAGAAATATATAAAAATGAAAGTCCAAAGAAAATATTTTCTAAAATCAAGATAAATCAAAGTTAAAAACAAACGTACTTCGTCAATGTTGATAAAATACCACTTAAGAGTATTCGCGGGTTTGTCTACTACACATTCATAGTATTATTTTAGGCCTCAAAGTTTGCAGTGACGTGTATAAATCACGGGCATTTTCATTAGTTAATCAGCTTGCTTGTTGAATTTTGTGCAAAGTCGCTGCTAGCCGTCCTCTCCTTAATTCTGAAATGCTAAACAAGAGGGAAGACAAATAGTCTAACATTACGACCAAACCTTGTTAGATCAAAAGTGAAATTTGACTGTCACTATTATAACATACCCATGGCTAAAGAGTGAGATATTATTTTTCGGAAGGGTGTGGTAGTAACAAGATGTACATATTGACTCATTTTGGTTAAAAGGAAACGGATTATTCACTAGATCCACTTGTGTGTACATATAACTTTCCTTTTTTTCTTCTTTGGTGTACACGTGTATTACATATCCAAGAAAGATATGACAGTTTACCTGTTACTTTAAGTGACGTAGAAGTGACAGCTTCACCAACTTTGTTAATAGCCTTGCACATGTAAACACCAGAGTCTTCTGGGATAACTGATCTGATCTCCATGTTCACCAGTCCAAAATCATGGGTGACTCGGAAACGAGTACCTAGAATGAAATATTTAACAAACTGAAATAATCCTGCTTCGAACTTACATGAAGCACTGTTACACATTACATTATAACAAATTCATTCATTGTAAACAAATGCATACCGAGGAACATGGTGTTTAATTTTATGTTATTTTATCTTTTTTTTTCCTTTATGAGTAAATAACTGAGTAAAAGACTTAACAGGTTTGAGTCCCGTTTAAGACTACACAATGATAATTTGAAACACTGAATATTTCGTGTCCTGAGCGAACCTGTTTTCAGTTCCTTCCCGTTCAAATACCACTCAAATTTCAAGTCAGGATCATCCACAGGTGTGACACGACATTCAAAGAACGCAAGCTGTCCTTCCACTAGTTCATGAGGCCCAACAATAGGCATGATGAAGATAGGTTTATCATAGACTTTATCTGGTTCTTCCGGCCCTTTCAGGCTCTTTAGATATTCCATTTCCTGAATTTTTTCCAGTCCTTCAGGATGCTGCGTCTCCAGCTGTATTGCGGCTTTAGCTGGAATAAAAAAAAATAGATTCAAATATTTGGTGGCGAGAAAAAGTTAACCATCCTGTCGAAAGTTCAGAATTTGTAAGCCTTACTCTAACGAAGACATTCACTCGTATCTCCTTTTAAATGTTCATATAGACTATTCCAACGTGAAGTCTCTATAAACAGTGAAATTTCTTTACACAACTATACATTTACACAAATCGTTAATTTTTCTAACTATAGCTTCCCAGTAAATAATTCTGTATTTTGCATTCAATTAAAAAAATATTCAAAACTTTTTATTGCCTACGTTTTATTAAAGTATTTATAAGGTTTGCGATTATCACAAATGCTAAAAAATAGATTACAATATCATAGAAGACAAAACTTCTGAAATTTTTCCTTTATCCTCAATATAATTTACAAATTTTACTTCTCGATTTGCGACCCTACTGTAAAAAAAAGAAAGAAAAGAGTTTCTCTCTTATATTTGTTTAGATGTACAAATTTAATCTTTAATTATAAATACTTTCTAACACGGTCACTTTATCCACAACAGTACTGATCTATCTTATCCCATCTGAAAGATCAAAAATAATAAAGCCACTTCTCACATTTTATCTTGACCGAAGCAGTAGTGACAGCTTCACCCAATTCGTTAGATGCTCTGCACATGTAAACACCAGCGTCATCTGGACGTACATACTGGATGTCAAGAGCCACATATCCGAAGTCATGAGTAGTCAAGAAACGAGAGCCTAAGTGATACAACAGAAACCTTAAAACACAAAACGTTTTAACAAAACAAACAAACACACTCCAGGCTTCTTTTACAGTGTAAATTATCATCAACATAAGCACTGAATGTTTTTATTAAATACAGATCACCTAGTTTTTTATGAAGTCAGTTACAGATCAAAGGAACAAACAACTGTTTTGTTTAACTAATGACAAATACCACTTTGTGTTTTAATTTAATTTTATTAATATTAGTGATTCAAATGTTTAGCATAATTTGGAATATTATCATTCTTAATGTATGGCGATTATTTTGTATTATTAGTTTAACATCTGAATTTAAAAACAACCTAAGTTCTCTAAATCAGTCAGTTCACGCGAGGTATTACTGGGTTTATGGACGAAACCCGCTTTTACAACGAGAGCACCCAATTAATGAATCAATGCATTCTAATCATTGTTTTAGAATTGGCTTTATTAACACATAATTTACGTTTCAGTTCTGTTATTGTAGTTATTTTCATAGTGCAAAAAGTGGGGAATCGAGATCCGAATTTATGCGTTATAATTTTGTAAACTTAGCTCTCACCCACCAGAGGGAAAGAACGTTTTATTTCCGGTTAGAAAGGTTAGCTTATTTTTGATCCATAGTTATTAATAGTAATAATAAAACCGATATAGTTCGTCTCATTTATAAACAATGAAATACTTTTTTATTACGATTATCGCTTTCCACTCTAGACGGATGAACCTATTTTTGTGAGAGGAATTCATCAGTAACTGTCACAGTGTAATATAGGTACACGTTTGATTAACACAAAAAAATTATAATTCTTGACGGCATGTTCTCTTGAACTTCAATTTAAGTCTCTTTATAAGAAAAGACTTGTGACAAACTTGTTGGTAGGGCCTTCTCATTGACGAACCATTCCACTTTTAAAGTTGGATCTCCAACAGGAATGAGGCGACACTCCAGATGAGCAGCGTCCCCTTCGATTAAAGCGTCCAAATTCTGCAGAGGGGCTGTGAACACAGGGCGCTGGAATGTGCGGGGTTCAATTATCTCTTCTCGTCGATATCGCGATTCGTCTTCCAGTTCCTTAATTTTAGCGAGACCCTCTGGATGTTGCGTGTCAAGAATGATAGCACTTTTACCTGGAAGTAGAACGTAATAAATTACATCAAATGAACAGCAGTGTGAAGTGTTTTGTAATGTAAACGTAATAGAATTAAATGCGTTTATTTTATTGTATGCGATGAAAAATATCGGACTCTAGTTTAGGTCTATAATACTCACATAACAGGTTTATAATATTCACATAACAGGATATATTCCGGAACTAATAACATTAAACCATACAGAAAATATGTAACGTATTCAGAACATACATTTCTACTGTATAGAAGGGTTACTCACACAGTTAGAGTTTTCTATTAACGGTGAGGATGTTATTCTTGGACATTGAGTCATTTATTATGATAAAGTTTAGCTTCGTGACAATGCCCAGTTTAGTTGCTGCACACTTAGGTTCATTAGCGTTCATAGCAGTAACCAGTTTTCTCAGTGAACATGTGACTGTTTGTGATGGTGGTCATTTTACTTACTGAACACTTAACTGTTCATGGTGGTGGACAGGTTAGTTTGTAAATGTGCAGTTGTTTATGGTGGTGGACAGGCTAGTTAGTGAACGTTCGGATGTTTACGATGGTGACAGGTTAGTTAGCGAACGTTTAGTTGTTCATGGTGGTGGACAGGTTAGTTAGTGAACGTTCGACTGTTTACGATGGTGGACAGGTTAGTTAGTGAACGTTTAGTTGTTCATGGTGGTGAACAGGTTAGTTAGTGAACGTTCGGCTGTTCATGATGGTGGACAGGTTAGTTAGTAAATAAAAAACTGCTGTTTAACGCAGTGTTTGGCAGATAACCTAAATACCGTAGTGAACAATTTTATAAACAATAACGTGTAAATAAATTACTTAGGAAGTTCGGAACTGTTCTACATTTTCAAAATAACATCACATACCATGAACTTTAATATTGATAGAAATGGCAGCCTCTCCAAGACGGTTTGTGGCTTTCACAGTAAACATTCCTGTATCTTCTGGATAAACGTGCTTGATGTCTAGTGCAACGTAGCCAAAGTCAAAAGTAACATGGAACCGAGAACCTATAAACATTTGTAAGAACAGTTACTTAATAAAAACATCAGATTATTAGAAACGTATTTCATATACAAATCAAATATTTATAAGATATGTTCTTATTGAAGCCCCCTATTTTTTTGTATTGTTGTCTACAATTTAAATTTAAATCTGGATTATTTCCATTGCAAAATAAAGAAATAGCTTTATGACTGGCAAGACCTTTATTTTTATTTTCACTTGAAATTCAAAATTCTGCTTTAAAAAAACCGATCTACGTACATACCTGCATCGAGAGGTTTTCCATTGTGGAAGATCTCCACCTTCAACTCGTTATCATGAGATGGTTCTACTTGGCATTCAAAGTGTGCACTCTGACCTTCAACAAATTCTGTTATCCCCTGGAGTTCGGTTGTGAAGTAGGGACGACATAACGGCTTCTCTACGATTTCTATGGGTTGGAACTTCACTAAACTCTCCAGTTCCCTGATCTTCTCCAGGCCTTCTGGATGTTGTGTATCATCCAGAATACTGCGTCGAGCTAAAGCAACGACAAAAAGGCAACATTTAGAACAATAAACCATTGATTTTTATTGTAAAAGGCAAACGAAAAGGTTATTTCAAACTGTTTTATCATTAGAACTGTAAATAATTTCCTATAAATACATTTACTAGCTTCGTTTGATAATATGTTAATTATGAACACAACAAAACCTTGTCATATTGGTTTAACTCAGTGTGACGTGTGCTTTATGTGGAAACGAATCAAAACCCAAACTACTTTTTGGTTCTTTTAGTTACCCTGTAGCTGACACTAAATTAATCTTGGTATAGGTTTTACAGCATAGTAGTTTAGGAAAGTAACATTGAAATTAACTAGATTAACGTGCTTTTTTGTGAATATCATAATGTATTTTTTCACAGATGATAAATTTAAACATAATACATTGACATCAGTTAAATCTGTAAAATTTTTATGTTATAGCGTTTAGTTTTAGTTTTCAGTTTGACATTTTGTACTGTGACAAAAATTTCTATTTTCTTACATTAAATTTAAAACCAAATAAAAATAAACGAAACTGGTCAGATTAAAATGTTAATGGTTATAAATTTCTAGTTGAAAATCAACAAAGCTAGTAAAAATAATAACAACAATCTAAGTGTTTGGCTGTTTTTAATGTTGATCATAGATGCGGTTTACGATCTAGTAATACAATTGTTTAATGTTTCAGTGGATTATAAAAGTGATTTAACTTCAAATAGATTAATTATTTAATTAATTAAAAATGCCAATGATTTAGGAACATAATACATTGAAAATGTATTTGACCTCGTAACGTTTTCATTACTTCGTGATATGGGAACATAATTCAACTCTTATCATACCTTTAAGCTTCAGGAGACAAAGTACAAATTGGAGAAATGGCCTAATAATAAATTATTTAGTTTTTTAAAGTATTGGACTCAGTTTATGAATAACCGTAGTTTAGTCTACCTTGGACTTTGATGGAGCACGTGGTTACAGCTTCTCCAAGCTCACTGACAGCCTTGCACATGTATGTACCTGTGTCTTCAGGAAACACGTACAGGATATCCAGAGCTACGTAGCCAAAGTCATGGGTCTTACGGAACCGATGAGCTGTTGGTTCAAACATTCATTCATTGAATATAGCTAAAAACGCCTTTTTGTTTCTTTCGTCATCTTTTAAAGAATCTTTTTTTTCATAATTCCTTTTAACTGTTCAACATGACTCAAAACATTGAAATTGCAAATAATTTTAATGACTCTATACATTGTGGTTGCAAGGAGTTCTAATGAATCAATCCGTTGAAATTACAAGGGACGTTTGATGTCAGGTTAAAATTTAATCTGTCAAAAATCATCTTAAAGGAAAATGCCGTGGTTCTGTAATTATTTTATTGTGTTCAGTTAATTAAAATCAGCGCTACATATGTGAGCGAGTTTTAGAATAAAATTATTAAACACGTATTTCATAAGAATATACGATACATACACTCTTGAAATGTTCTACAGTGTCAAGTTAAACTTCGATCCCACATCAATTTATGATAAGAAGATATCACCATTAATTTGAAAAATCTTCATCAGATACCATTAAAGAAGATGATGTTTACCTCAATTTCTGGATTATCCTAAAACATACCTTCTTTGATTTCAACTCCATTAACAAACCACATAACCTTCAGTTTTGGATCAGTGACTGGCTCCAGCTGACATTCCAGGTGAGCGGACTGCCCTTCTATGACATTGTCTAAAGATTTGAGTGGTGTCAAGAATACTGGACGAGTAACGGGTGGAGGAGGTTCTTCTGCTGGTGGTACGTACGCACTTTCTAATTCTCTGATTTTCTGGAGTCCTTCCTCGTGAAGTGTGTCAGTCAAAATTGCACTTTTAGCTAAAATAATAGTTCAAAAACGTATTCTAAATACGAATTTTAAATCCAAAATATTTACACCTAATCACTCATTAACTAATTACTTTAATTTGTTAATATTAAGATATTTTATGAAAACAATTTTGTTAAACTTAAATCCACCATATTTGTGAAAATGCTCAATTAGTCGTTTACCATGTGTAGCAACGGATTTTAAAAGCTGTACGTTTATTATGGTCGATGAAACTTTGGGAAAATATACAACATTTTCTCAGTACACTCTTTCGAAAAAAATCAACTCGAAAGAATCAACCGTTTTATACCTTTAACACTTATCGAACACGTGGTAATTGCCTCTCCTGCCTTATTGGTGGCTTTACACATGTATGTACCAGTGTCTTCGGGGAAAACATAGAGTATATCCAGAGAGACATAGCCAAAGTCGCAGATACTTCTGAATCGATGAGCTAGAATAAAGGAACGTTACAATCATTTCCAAAGTCACACAATAGTATTGGATGTAGACAACATGTAACTTTTGTTTGTTTGGCTTAGAACAGTCACGCTATATAAGAAAAAGGTGCTATTTACGCATAAACTTCCCTAATTCTAACACGTAACTTTTGCTTGTTTCAGAATAGTCACGCTTCATTAAAAAGGGCTATCTACGCATAACTTTCTGTAATTCCGAACTGATATATTAAGGGAAGATAACCAGTCAGAAACACCAACTGCCAACTTTTGGAATACTCTTATCTGGCCGAACATTTGAATTTGAGTGCCACTCTAAAAGCACACTCACAGTTCCAAAGTGCGGATTGTGAAATTTTCCTTTCGGTCAACGAGACGCGAATCATGAATTAAAAACTTCAAGTTTGGGCAAATAACTTATTAGGTAATATCCCGCCCAACAGCTACTGTTTGTCATATAAGGTTTTCTAGTAAGTTCTGTTATGTATTTTTAAAAATCATATTTTCTATATTTTAAGCAACTGCTAATCTTCTAAAGATCATCATGATATGTTACTATGGGCTGATTGTCAACATTCTTTTTTTTGAAACAGGAAAAAATATATAAAATTATTTTTAGTATTCAAAATAAATATCTATAATTAGATTAAAAAACTTGTTTCATAATCTGCGATCCAAAGTTAAAGTTGAGTATCTGTAGATGTTTGCTAATAAAAACTGGGTTGAGAGGTGTGCAGAATTTAAAGAAAAAAACGACTTCATTAGCTTTTAATGAACATCAACTATCCCTTTGTAATAAGAGGTATTTCAAAAAGCACCTTGTGGAATAGTGCGACCGTTGACGAACCATTCAATCTTCATATTAGGATCGTTAACTGGTGTGAACATAGCTTCTAGGTGAGCAGGTTGTCCCTCTACTAAGTCGTCAAGGTTATACAGAGGACGACTAAATGCCGGTCGTTCGTTATACAGTACTTCTTCCTCAGTACTTCTGAGGAATCGACTTTCATCTTCTAGCTCTCTAATTCTCTGTAAGCTGTCAGGTTGCTGCGATTCCAGAATCAGTGCACTTCTGCCTACAAGACAAGATCAAAAAACACCTGAGTTGTTTACTTGCAAGTGACGAGGATTGTTTTTATGATCCAAATACTTTTGTTTGTCACTATGAAAGAGAGATCCTTCTTTTTTTCCTAAATTATGTCAATTTTTTTGAATTTTCAGCTAAAATAAACAAAGATAAAATAACCAAAAAGGTGCTTTAATAACATCTATACACTTCCTCAATTTATTTCTCACTAAACTCTTGTAAAATGTTCTGAAACATATTTATATCAGAATTAATTAAGTTTGTGCCTTGACAAGTTAACATGTTGAGATTCTTTCATTTTTCCTTTCGAGCATTCTACCTACTACCGAATTGGGCCATCTCACGCTCAGATTTTACTTGTAACATTATTCTAGTCGAAGATATTTTAATGATGTATTCACTGATATCTTCTGTAGTTACAGATAAGACATTAAGCAACTAGGCTTTCTGAATACTTACCTGTCACATGTATTCTAGTGGATGATGTTTCAACTCCAAGTCTGTTAGTAGCTTTAATCGTGTATTCACCGGTATCTTCTGGAGTTACAGATAAGATATCTAGGGCTGCCATGCCAAAGTCATACATTGTTCGATACCTGTGAGCTACAAAAAACAACAACAAGCAAGCAAAAATGTTATATTTCTTTCTGTAGCTCATATCATTGCATTTAAATTAATTACAAAATGTATTTTTAAAACAAAACCGAAAAACCGAGTTAACTAGCTGTTGTTTTTTCATTTCAATAACATCAGTTCATCAGTAACTAGTGTGTTTTAAAGCAGATACTGATTTCTATTTCTAATAATCTTCCAATGTTGTTTTTAACAGAGAACAATACACAGAGCATAAAAAACCTTTAGTAACTCAAAGGTGGAGAATTGTCATAAACGTCTGAAAGTTGTTATAAAAGCTAAAAGAGGACACACAAAATATTAAAGCGGGGGTTTAAAATTTTTTCCTCTCTCAGCACAATGTAATATGAAAGAAAACTAACTAACTAAAACACAGTCTTAAAAATATTTAAGTTTACATAATAGAGTGAAATGAATTCACTGATTAAAGATTATATTACTTATGGAACAACCTCTTTATCTGCAACTAAATCACCAATGTGTGTGGTAGTTTCAGTTGTTAAAAAGGCAATTTACCAGTAACTGTTAGTTGTTCGTTATTAAGCACGAAAGGCTATCTGTACTTTGCCCACTACGGGTATCGAAACCGGTTTCTAGCAGATAAGACTGCTCGATTGATAAAGTACGTCTGATGTAGTGAGTTGAAAGATCCCGGGCTCAACTCTCTACTCGCAAAAGAGAAAAATTGAATCACTATATAAAAATTATCGAGAAAAAATTCATGAAAGAGGGAAAATGTTTGAGAAGTTAAAAGATACGTTCCGGGTAGTGGCTAGCAAATTAGCCGTTATGCTCCATTGGTTGAAAACTAATCTGGTATACGAGAGGTCACACGTTCGAGCTTGTTCACGAATTGAATAAAATTAAAAATTCTGTTGTAGAGACAAGGAACTGAGTGAAAACATAAAGTTATGTTTTAACTCACCACTTGGAAGTAATTTGCCATTGAAAAACCATTCGATCTTCATACTAGGATCAGGGTAAGGTTCAATACGACACTCCATATGACTATTTTGTCCTTCAATGAGCTTGTCAACTCCTTGCAAGGAGGTGATAAATATCGGCTTGCTGGTGACCACGATGTCTTCAGCAAATTCTCTTTGGTAACGGCTTGTGTCCTCTAACACTTGTATCTTCTGTAGGCTGTTAGGTTGCTGTGACTGAAGTTGAAGAGCCTTCAAGCCTAGAAGATATAAACCACTTTACTCGCTGAATGTTCTTCACAAAGATTTTATAACACGTGTCTAATCGTAAGAAATGGAATAATATATTCAACATTCAACTTAGTTAAAGTGTGGCACAAAAGAGGAGTTTAGTAACATACACGATAACCATGGCTGGCAGCAACGAGGTGATAAAAAACGTTTTGAAGCTGATGGACTGGTAGAGAGACAAGGTATGGATCCAAGAAATTTCACATCCTTTTACAGTTAATTGTGATCATGGGTCTTTCAGGCCCATTGCTACTATCTATTGTTTTACATAAAACTTGAAAATATATATTTCTAAACCGTTTCTCATTATTTTCAGATATCAACATTAAAACGCAGGACTGACTCCATTTGGTTATTTTACAATCAGTTGTTTGCATATGTAAAATATTACAATAAACCTAAGTTCTAAAAAAGATACAATTAACCGACAGAGTGCACATTAATAAATCATCATTGATAACTAGAATAATTCCTTGATGGGTTACAATCTCACTATGATGAACATTAAAAGCGTTAACAATACCCAAAAAAACTTCTTAAGACCACAAAATTTAGACTGTTTCATTCACAATGGCTGGTTCATGTGACCTATAGTGTTTTTTTTTAGAGTACTTTATGGACAGTACTTTACGTAGCCGTAGCTACAACGTAGATAACGATTCTTACCCCTAACGTTCAAGGTAGCAGAGCATACTGCCTGACCCAGCTCGCTTGTTGCTTTACATGTGTAGGTTCCACTATCTTCAGGTTTCACATACGCCAGGTCTAAGGACACGTAGCCAAAGTCGTGTAAAGTGGTAACTCTGGAAGCTATGTATAGAAGAGAGAAAATTATTTTATCCACTATTTACATGTAATATTATGCTTCTATACAATATTGTAAATACAATTCGAATTTTCCCGTGATTTGTATAATTTCAATGAGAAAATAGATGTATAAATAAATAGGGTGGAAAGGGCAACTGAGTATTCCATTTTCAAAGAACTGTTTTAACATTACACGTAAGATTTTTGTTTCAGTAGAAATTCAGGCAAAGACATAGTAGGTTGGATGAACTTAATAGACTGTAGCTGCCTTTAGAAAGAAAAAAAAACAACGTTTAGTCTTCTTTCAAAAGGCAGTTGCCGTTCTCATGTACATTAAACTGGAGGTTGTTTTGATATGGTTGTTTTTAAAATCTAGTTTCAGTAGCAACGTGTTTGCCCAGTATGGTTTTAACTGGATCAAATGTTTAATGTTGCTGAGATTATCAAAATACTTCGAGATTCTTATTATTTTTCTCCTCATTTGTTGAACAAAGGGTGTATAATACAGTTTTCGTAATATATATATAGTGCATTAGATGGTAGCACTATATAACAACTAAAATTATACGTTACAATATTCCTTTTCAAATGCCAGGTTCAGATGAGCATTATTCGTAAAACGTAATGAAACAGCGTACATTTATTCTATACAGCTTATCTATAGCAGATATTTGTAACAAAAATGACACTCCCCTACCTTGCATCAGTGGCATACCATTGAAGAACCATTCTACTTTTAATTTATTATCTTTCACGGGGATGAGACGACAATCAAAATGCGCGCTTTCGTTTTCCTGTAGTACCAAGTTTTTCATTGGCTGAGTGAACACAGGAGGTTGTGTGGTGATTTCTTCAGGATACTCAGGTCTTCTTAATCGACTCTCATCTTCTAGTTCTCGGATCTTTTCCAAGCTATCAGGTTGTTGAGACTCCAGAATAAGAGCGCTCTTACCTGACAAGAAAATACCACATCACAAAACAGCAGTTACACATTTAAAGCTACATGTCATATTTGAAATATAATCGCACGAGAATCTTCAAAACTAACAAATTCATATTCGTACATCAGCATTGGGTCTACGTTAAATTTGCATAATATAATTGAAAATTCAATTTTAAAATATTTCTATCATTATGATGAAATGCTCACACAAACTTAAAATAATTTGGAAATAACCATGCTAAACTAGCAGAATTTAAAAATGATTATACTAAACTAGCAGCACTTTGAAACTAGTATAGTATATATCATGAAACTGTCATGGAAATGATAGATGATTATAAATAGATTGATATGTTTTGAATTTTGCGCAACGTTACACGAGAGCTATCTGCGCTAGTCGACTTAATTTAGTAGTGATAGACTAGAGAGAAGACAGCTAGTCGAAGTCACCCAGCGCTAACTCTTGGACTACGCTTTTGCAAACGAATAGTGGGGTTGACCGTGACATAATAACGCCCCACGGCCGGAAGAGTGAACATATTCAGTGAAGGTTATTGGAAGATAGAAGCGAAGCTCAACTAAATATATTTTTGGATAAACGTTGGACATTAGTAATTTTAAACTGTATATTTACTCAACGATATTTAAAAAAAAAACACCTTCAGTTTCAGTTTGATTATGTTCGATCTGGTCCTTGGAAAGCTTCAGAGAGAAGTAGTTTGTTTTAAAACTTTACTTTGACAATCTCAAGAAATTCTTGTTTTAATGTTTAGTTAGGAACATATTGAATTCTTGTTTTAATGTTTAGTTAAGAACATATTGAATTCTTGTTTAAATGTTTAGTTTAGGACCTACTGAATTATTGTTTTAATGTTTAGTTAGAATCATATTAAATTCTTGTTTCAATGTTTAGTTTAGGAACCGAGTGAATTCTTATTTTAATGTTTAGTTAGAATCATATTGAATTCTTGTTCCAATGTTTAGTTTAGGAACCTACTGAATTCTTGTTTTAATGTTTAGTTAGAATCATATTAAATTCTTGTTTTAATGTTTAGTTAGGAACCTACTGAATTATTGTTTCAATGTTTAGTTAGAATCATATTAAATTATTGTTTTAATGTTTAGTTAGGAACATACTGAATTATTGTTTTGATGTTTAGTTAGGAACATACTGAATTATTGTTTTGATGTTTAGTTAGGAACATACTGAATTATTGTTTTGATGTTTAGTTAGAATCATATTAAATTATTGTTTTAATGTTTAGTTTAGGAACCTAGTGAATTCTTATTTTAATGTTTAGTTAGAATCATATTAAATTATTGTTTTAATGTTTAGTTAGGAACATACTGAATTATTGTTTTAATGTTTAGTTAGGAACATACTGAATTATTGTTTTGATGTTTAGTTAGGAACATACTGAATTATTGTTTTGATGTTTAGTTAGAATCATATTAAATTATTGTTTTAATGTTTAGTTAGAAACATACTAAATTATTGTTTTGATGTTTAGTTAGGAACATACTGAATTATTGTTTTGATGTTTAGTTAGGAATATACTGAATTATTGTTTTGATGTTTAGTTAGGTAGGAACCTACTGAATTATTGTTTTGATGTTTAGTTAGGAACATACTGAATTATTGTTTTAATGTTTAGTTAGAATCATATTAAATTCTTGTTTCAATGTTTAGTTTAGGAACCTAGTGAATTCTTATTTTAATGTTTAGTTAGAATCATATTAAATTATTGTTTTAATGTTTAGTTAGGAACATACTGAATTATTGTTTTAATGTTTAGTTAGGAACATACTGAATTATTGTTTTGATGTTTAGTTAGGAACATACTGAATTATTGTTTTGATGTTTAGTTAGGAATATACTGAATTATTGTTTTGATGTTTAGTTAGGAACCTACTGAATTATTGTTTTGATGTTTAGTTAGGAACATACTGAATTATTGTTTTGATGTTTAGTTAGGAACCAACTGAATTATTGTTTTGATATTTAGTTAGGAACCTACTAAATTATTGTTTTGATGTTTAGTTAGGAACCTACTGAACTGAGTAGTTACTTCAGAAACACTACAACAGCAGCTCTTTCAATGGGCAAATCCTGACTACAACCTTTCGAACCATGCTTGCTTTCCTTAATGAAGTTTGGAAAATGAATCGTTAAATAAATCTACGTACTACGTAGAATTATTTTACGTGGGTTTGTTTAAGTTAAATATATATTTAGAAATGCATGCAACTTACACTGTTATACGTGTGTTGCGAAATTTCCGCCTATTCACTAAAGTTGTAGAAGGTTCTAGAGTGTCAAAACAACAATATATGTCGTTGTGAGTATTAGCGTATTGCCAGTATTGTTGTACAGGCGGAAATGTTTAGAAACTCGCCTCGGGCTGATAAAAATTAACCAGAGTGATGCGCCAAGAAATATATATATATATATATATCATTAGTTTACTAAATCTGGTATATTGTAAACCTCGAAAGCTACATTTGTGATAAACGCTTCTTAATCGGGAATTTCAAATATTGATCGGGAATGTTTATATATTTCGAACATTACAAACCGTTTTACTTCAGCGGATTAACATGGAGGTTAGGATCTTTATCAAGACACTATACAGCTTCAGGTAGGAAAATCTCACGTGTGATCAACACTGAGTTGGCTAGCTCGCCGTTAAGTGAAGTGTATCAAAGTGAACTTGAAATTAATTCGCTCATCATGAACCATAGATAAGATATCAAGGAATTTCTGGATCGGATAGAAGACTCAGTATTGTTTGTAAGTTTGTAAAACTTTTGTATATAAGTCATTATACGTAATAACCGTTATTATAAGTTGTATTATTGCTTGTATATTAAAATATATTTGTATTAAAAAAGAAACTGTGTGTATCAATCTTGTTGACAACTATAATAAACTGAATGAATGTGGATATTTTTTAACTTCTAAATCTAAATTACATTCTGAGTCAGTTTTAGACTATTTGAAATCGTAACACGTAACACTTGAATAAGTTTATCATAAGCCAAATAAAGTTTGCATGAAACTATACAACTTACCGATACACTTTAGGTAAGCAGATGTGACTGCTTCTCCGAGAGCATTGGTAGCTTTACACGTGTAAGTTCCCGAATCTTCTGGGTAAGCGTACAGAATAACCAAGGCAACGTGACCAAAGTCAAAATGTTCTGTGACGTGAGTGCCTGCATAATTTTAGTAATGAAACTGTGTTACAAAACAAATTATTTCATACAATATGCGTCGGTATTAAAACAGTTACACGTTTTGCAGAATCAAATAAACATTACGACGTTTAATTGTTTAATTATGTAAATAACGATTTGATGAATAACAAAACTTACCCATCTTAATTTCCTTCCCGTTGTGGAACCATTGCACTTTGAGTTTAGGGTCACCAACAGGAATGAGGCGACATTCGAAACGTGCAGACTGGCCTTCCTTTACCTCCAAATTCTGAGGCGGACTAGTGAAGACAGGTGCTTGGGTTGTAAAGTCTCTTCTTCTATTCTAGTGTATCTGAAATAATAATGTTTTGTTCATTCTCTGTTAGGCTCGGCATGGCTAGGTGAGTTAAGGCGTTCGACTCGTAATCTGAGGGTCGCGGGTTTGAATCCCGGTCGCACCAAACATGCTCGCCCTTTCATCCGTGGGGGCGTTACAATGTCACGGTCAATCCCACTATTCGTTAGTAAAAGAGTAGCCCAAGAGTTGGTAGTGGGTGACGATGACTAGTTGCCTTCCCTCTAGTCTTACACTGCTAAATTAAGGACGGCTAGCGCAGATAGCCCTCGAGTAGCCTTGCGCGAAATTCAAAAAACAAACAATCATTCTCTGTTAATGGGAAAAAACTTTAATTAAAATAAATACAGTCAGAAAGTTTGCTGTGACATTCTATAGCCGATTAGTAAAATAATAATAGAAGATTTACAGGTTAGAAATTAATTTCTAACACATATATTTATAACCTAAGGACAGCAAGGAACCTCTTGGCCCACCTGGGCTGTCCAATCTCTTAAACTAAACATTAAAATAAGGCCTGGCATGGCCAGGGGGGTTAAGGCGTTCGACCCGTAATCCGAGGGTCGCAAGTTCGAATACTTGTCACACTAAACATGCTCGCCCTTTCAGCCGTGGGGGCGTTATAATGTGACGGTTCATCCCACTATTCGTTGGTAAAACAGTAGCCCAAGAGTTGGCGGTGGGTGGTTATGACTAGCTGCTTTCCCTCTAGTCTTACACTGCTAAATTAGGGATGTCTAGCGCAGATAGCCACTGAGTAGCTTTGTGCGAAATTCAAAAACAAACAAACTTTAAAATAAAGCACTCAAAGCGTATCATTTAATTATTTATAATGCTTTTCCATTTCAAGAGCCAACTCACTGTCAGAAAAATAAAACTATTTTATCTAAAGATGACTCCAAAGTTGCTAAACTTTATGTGTGTTCCCTAGTCCTACCATTCTCACCATAAACAAAACAAAGATGAAGTATGGACACTATCATTCCCCTTAGCAACATCAAACACCTCAATCAGATATCCTCTAACTCTTCTTTTTTCCCCAAGAGAAAACAACTTCAGAGATCTTAACCCGTCCTTGTATGATAACTTTTCTATCCCAAGTACCATCCTAGTAGCCCTCCATTTTCAACACTTCAATGTCTTTCTTGTGTTAGTAAACCCAAGACTGAACACAATAAAACTTGGATAACACTATGTAACACAAATTTTGTTTCTAGATAGTATGAGTTATTTCTTAATTTCTTATGTTGTAAAAGTACAGACAATGGCCATTTTTCCCTTTAATCTTTGCTTTTGTGACCTGGATAATGAAATTTAGAAATTAACTTATTTTCTTTGTGAAAACGGACGAATTTGCACATTTTAATTTACATAAGGTCTGAATAAAACAACATATGAATCAAAATGTACATGTTTTTGTACTAAAGTTATACAAAAATGAACAAAAATGTTTAGAAATGAGTAGTTTTTCGAGATTTGCGACTGTAATCTAAATCACTTTCACGTATCAACTCCTTAATGTCTCCCATCATGTTCTCGTTATACGCTCCCAGGTCACAAAAGCAAAGTTTGAAGAGAAAAATAGATCTTTTCCATTTACTTTAGGCATAAGCAAATGGGAAATAACACTTTCTGCCAAGGGACAAGAAAAAGTAAAAATTTTGTTACATTGTGAATTATAATTCGTCAACATTATATAAAGCAAGCGTTTCTTACTTTGAGTAGGCTTCCAACTCCTGAATCTTTTGAAGACCCTCAGGATGATGGGTATCAGATAAAATTGCTGATTTTCCTAAAAGTGAGAACATTTCTATCAGAAACATTCAATGTTGACAAACTTCACATTTCTAAAATTAAAGTTCTTTTTTTAAATCAAAATAATTAATTTACATCCCTTACACTTAGAAGGTCATAAAAATGTTTAATTTTGATCATGTATCGTATTTCAAATATCGACTCCTCACTTTCGTACGTCAAAGTATAATTGTGTTATTCAGTGTTTTAAGTATATATCATCCTTGACATTGATTTGTGAATCTTGAAGCGTTCTGGGAATTACTTTGAAGTGCTGAATTGGAGTTATTCAAAAAAACTTGCCTTCACACGTTAGAGTTGCTTGAAGTTCAACAGTGCCCATTGCATTGGTAGCTCGGCACGTGTAGGTACCCTCGTCCTCTGGTTTTACAGAGAGAATGTTTAGTGCAACATATCCAAAATCGTGGAATGGACGATATCTGTGACCTGTCCACAAAAGAACATAAATTAATATTGTTTTTTAACTCGTTAAGGAACACACAAGTTGTATAATACGCAAAACAAGTGAATCATGTAACGTAATGGCTACCTTTATGTGTGAAAGTATTTCAATTCAGTTCTGAATATAATTAATTTTAGAACAGAATTTTTGGAAACACTGATTATCTAAAAAAAAAGTAGCTTTTAGTTGTGGAAATGTTTAGTAAAATCCTTATAGCTTAGGAAAAAAGGGATTCTGACTATAGGATTTATTTAACCTCAAAAGTGGATCGTTCCGTAAAAGACTGATTACCTGAAGGAAGTATCTTCCCATTGTGAAACCATTCAATTTTGAGAGTTGAATCACTAACAGGCTCTAGATGGCACTCAAAATGTGCTTGTTGACCTTCCCGAAGATGCAAGTTGTTAAGGGTAGAGGTAAAGCGAGGTTTGATTTTAGCTATTTCCTCCACCCAGGCGTCTCGTTGGTAGCGACTAGTGTCTTCCAAATGTTGGATCTTTTCGAGGCTACTAGGCTGTTGAGATTCCAGGATTATTTCTCTTTTGGCTATAATGATACAAAATTGAGGATTTAACAGCAATTAAATCAACATGTTCCGTTTCTGATCCATTTAAAAACATTCACTGCACATCACATCTGAAACTACGGTAAAAATTAAATGTTTGTCTGTAAGTAGAAATTTAAATTAGAGACTACATTATTTGATATGTGTATTGCAATTTTTCAGACATTCTTTGTTGTTTTGTTAAGAGTTAAACAAAGGCGATTTTTTTTCTGGTTGAAATGAAAGACATATTTAATAGTTATATCGGCTGATATAGTTTCAGTGTTACACGTACCATCGTCAACTACAAGATAAACATGTAGATGGTTCAATTATTTTGTTTTGTTCGTTTGTTTGATGTCGAGCACGCGGCCACACAATCGGTTATCCGTGCTCTGCCCACCAAGGCCATCGAAACCCAGTTTCTGGAGTTATAAGTCCGCAGATGTTCTGCTGTGCCACTAGGGAGAGGCTTAATTAGTGTTTATTACAGCGTTAATGGCCAAAATAACTAGCTCTGATATATAATAAACTGTATTACTGAAACTAGCCAGTTGAATTATCTGATAAAGGTTCTATCTTCCAGCCAGCCAAAAAAAAACGTCTTTTTTATCTTTTACCCTCAATAGAGATACTTATTTCCAAAAAGTGCGTGAAGGTTTTTTTTATACCAGCAGGGCAACAGCGTATTCCTAGATTCGATTAAAATAACTAAATCATTTTGTATAAAATTCGACATTAATATTACTTAGTTTACTATTCTCACATTAACCTGACAGTGTAACGCTAATGTAATAGATGCCCGAGTCAGTGTTAGGATTTATTAAAGAAAAATAACAAGAGAGCCACGGTTTGTTTTTAATTATAATTATAAACCTTAAAACATAGTTTTACACTAAACTATTTTAACATATATATGTTTTCATACTAAATAAAGGAAACAAGATAAGAAATATAAAGAAGTTCACTGATGCCCAGATGTGTAAATATGGAGTATCGTTTCATGACGAACTTACCAATACATTTCACCGTGCAGGTATTGACTGCTTCTCCTTTACTGCTGGTAGCCTTACATGTGTAGACCCCACTGTCTTCTGGATAGACACCCAGAATATCCAGGGCAACATAATCAAACTCGTGAGCAGGTCTGAATCTGTGACCTATGTAAATTATAATTTGTAATTATTTGTTACGACTTGATTATATGTTACAATAGCGAACACTATTTTCTAGCAAACAGCCTAAGAGCACTAAATATGAACTTTGACCTCTCTGCATGGAGATCCGTTGTTCTATTTCTGCAAGCAGGGTATTTCTATACACTTGTGACTTAAGTAGTGTATGAATAATTTTGATTGTAATGTTACATCATGTATATGTAATTTACGCAACAACCAAAAATAACACCATTTATAAAATACACTATACGCAATTACGAAATCCCAGCTAATAATAGCAATATCCCTAATACATAATCATAAAATAGCACGCAATATTACGAAATGCTTTTACGTAATAAAAACACCTGTACATGAATACAAAACTCTAGCATACAATTACAAAATGTTCGTATATAGTTATGAATACGTTTATATTAAAAAGGAATACTGACGTAATTTCTGCACGTAATACGAAGACTTATAAAAACCATATAAAAAACGTAAAATATTTTACGACCTCGAAGGTTCAACGAAATCTTTCTGTGTAATGTTTTAATTTTTTCATCTTAAACTCTTGTTTTAAAAACTGCTTTCGAACAGCTAACTCGAAACCTACAAAACAATTGTTTCAAAGTGGCTAACGGCTCTGAGCCTCTAATGAATTTTTGACTTACTTAACTTAAACAGCTATAAATAAAGATTACATATACTAGTATAGACCTGCTTATTCCTGTGCATGTCACGCTTCGAATTTATCAACAAATACATATATTTTGAAACGCAGTACTTTAGAAACTTCTAGGACCTCTTTTTCGCCATATGAGCTTAATGAGATAAAACTAAACTGTGTATAGAGCTTGATGAGATAAAACTAAACTGTGTATAGAGCTTGATGAGATAAAACTAAACTGTGCAAAGAGCTTGATGAGATAAAACTAAACTGTGAATAGAGCTTGATGAGATAAAACTAAACTGTGTATAGAGCTTGATGAGATAAAACTAAACTGTGTATAGAGCTTGATGAGATAAAACTAAACTGTGCATAGAGCTTGATGAGATAAAACTAAACTTGTATAGAGCTTGATGAGATAAAACTAAACTGTGCATAGAGCTTGATGAGATAAAACTAAACTGTGTACAGAGCTTGATGAGATAAAACTAAACTGTGTACAGAGCTTGATGAGATAAAACTAAACTGTGTACAGAGCTTGATGAGATAAAACTAAACTGTGTATAGAGCTTGATGAGATAAAACTAAACTGTGTATAGAGCTTGATGAGATAAAACTAAACTGTGTATAGAGCTTGATGAGATAAAACTAAACTGTGTACAGAGCTTGATGAGATAAAACTAAACTGTGCATTGAGCTTGATGAGATAAAACTAAACTGTGTATAGAGCTTGATGAGATAAAACTAAACTGTGTACAGAGCTTGATGAGATAAAACTAAACTGTGTATAGAGCTTGATGAGATAAAACTAAACTGTGTACAGAGCTTGATGAGATAAAACTAAACTGTGCATAGAGCTTGATGAGATAAAACTAAACTGTGTATAGAGCTTGATGAGATAAAACTAAACTGTGCAAAGAGCTTGATGAGATAAAACTAAACTGTGAATAGAGCTTGATGAGATAAAACTAAACTGTGTATAGAGCTTGATGAGATAAAACTAAACTGTGCATAGAGCTTGATGAGATAAAACTAAACTTGTATAGAGCTTGATGAGATAAAACTAAACTGTGCATAGAGCTTGATGAGATAAAACTAAACTGTGTACAGAGCTTGATGAGATAAAACTAAACTGTGTACAGAGCTTGATGAGATAAAACTAAACTGTGTACAGAGCTTGATGAGATAAAACTAAACTGTGTATAGAGCTTGATGAGATAAACCTAAACTGTGTATAGAGCTTGATGAGATAAAACTAAACTGTGTACAGAGCTTGATGAGATAAAACTAAACTGTGCATTGAGCTTGATGAGATAAAACTAAACTGTGTATAGAGCTTGATGAGATAAAACTAAACTGTGTACAGAGCTTGATGAGATAAAACTAAACTGTGTATAGAGCTTGATGAGATAAAACTAAACTGTGTACAGAGCTTGATGAGATAAAACTAAACTGTGCATAGAGCTTGATGAGATAAAACTAAACTGTGTATAGAGCTTGATGAGATAAAACTAAACTGTGTACAGAGCTTGATGAGATAAAACTAAACTGTGTACAGAGCTTGATGAGATAAAACTAAACTGTGCATAGAGCTTGATGAGATAAAACTAAACTGTGTATAGAGCTTGATGAGATAAAACTAAACTGTGCATAGAGCTTGATGAGATAAAACTAAACTGTGCATAGAGCTTGATGAGATAAAACTAAACTGTGTATCAAGCTTGATGAGATAAAACTAAACTGTGTATAGAGCTTGATGAGATAAAACTAAACTGTGTACAGAGCTTGATGAGATAAAACTAAACTGTGTATAGAGCTTGATGAGATAAAACTAAACTGTGTATAGAGCTTGATGAGATAAAACTAAACCGTGTTTAGAGCTTGATGAGATAAAACTAAACTGTGCACAGAGCTTGATGAGATAAAACTAAACTGTGTACAGAGCTTGATGAGATAAAACTAAACTGTGTTCAGAGCTTGATGAGATAAACCTAAACTGTGTATAGAGCTTGATGAGATAAAACTAAACTGTGTATAGAGCTTGATGAGATAAAACTAAACTGTGTACAGAGCTTGATGAAATAAAACTAAACTGTGTACAGAGCTTGATGAGATAAAACTAAACTGTGCATTGAGCTTGATGAGATAAAACTAAACTGTGTATAGAGCTTGATGAGATAAAACTAAACTGTGTACAGAGCTTGATGAGATAAAACTAAACTGTGCATAGAGCTTGATGAGATAAAACTAAACTGTGTATCAAGCTTGATGAGATAAAACTAAACTGTGTATAGAGCTTGATGAGATAAAACTAAACTGTGTACAGAGCTTGATGAGATAAAACTAAACTGTGTATAGAGCTTGATGAGATAAAACTAAACTGTGTATAGAGCTTGATGAGATAAAACTAAACCGTGTTTAGAGCTTGATGAGATAAAACTAAACTGTGCACAGAGCTTGATGAGATAAAACTAAACTGTGTACAGAGCTTGATGAGATAAAACTAAACTGTGTACAGAGCTTGATGAGATAAACCTAAACTGTGTATAGAGCTTGATGAGATAAAACTAAACTGTGTATAGAGCTTGATGAGATAAAACTAAACTGTGTACAGAGCTTGATGAGATAAAACTAAACTGTGCATTGAGCTTGATGAGATAAAACTAAACTGTGTATAGAGCTTGATGAGATAAAACTAAACTGTGTACAGAGCTTGATGAGATAAAACTAAACTGTGCATAGAGCTTGATGAGATAAAACTAAACTGTGTATAGAGCTTGATGAGATAAAACTAAACTGTGTATAGAGCTTGATGAGATAAAACTAAACTGTGTACAGAGCTTGATGAGATAAAACTAAACTGTGCATAGAGCTTGATGAGATAAAACAAAACTGTGTATAGAGCTTGATGAGATAAAACTAAACTGTGTATAGAGCTTGATGATATAAAACTAAACTGTGTATAGAGCTTGATGAGATAAAACTAAACTGTGTATAGAGCTTGATGAGATAAAACTAAACTGTGCGTAGAGCTTGATGAGATAAAACTAAACTGTGTATAGAGCTTGATGAGATAAAACTAAACTGTGTATAGAGCTTGATGAGATAAAACTAAACTGTGTATAGAGCTTGATGAGATAAAACTAAACCGTGTTTAGAGCTTGATGAGATAAAACTAAACTGTGCATAGAGCTTGATGAGATAAAACTAAACTGTGTACAGAGCTTGATGAGATAAAACTAAACTGTGTATAGAGCTTGATGAGATAAAACTAAACTGTGTATCGAGCTTGATGAGATAAAACTAAACTGTGTACAGAGCTTGATGAGATAAAACTAAACTGTGTATAGAGCTTGTTGAGATAAAACTAAACTGTGCATAGAGCTTGATGAGATAAAACTAAACTGTGTACAGAGCTTGATGAGATAAAACTAAACTGTGTACAGAGCTTGATGAGATAAAACTAAACTGTGTACAGAGCTTGATGAGATAAAACTAAACTGTGTACCTATCTGGATGAGAATAAGAAATGAATATTTACTTTAATTGAGATAAAACTACATACCTATTTTGATGGGCACATTGTTGACAAACCATTCAACCTTCATGGTTGGATCTCCGACCGGTAACAGCTTACATTCGAGATGTATGTTGTTTCCCTCTACGGTATCAATATTGCGTAAGGCCTTAGTGAAGGTCGGTTTCTGAGTGATTATTGTTTCTTCTTGAACAGACTTTTGGTATCGACTTGTGTCTTCTAACTGCCGTATCTTCTGAAGGCCTTCTGGAAACATGGTGTCTGAGATGACAGCAGATTTGCCTAAAAATAACGCACGAGAGAATATGGATATTAAGAACTGTGTTTCGTGTATAACACAACTGATGACAGTTAAGATTATTTTGACAATTAGATTTTTTTGCCTCTTGTTTGGGCAAAAGTTACACGTAAAAATACTCACCCACAACTTTGACAAGAGAACTTGTATGAGATGACCCTAAGTGGTTAGTTGCTCGAACAGTGTATTCCCCAGTGTCTTCAGCGTTAGCAGTAAGCAGGTCAAGAGATATGAAGCCAAATTCGTACAAGGTTTGTATACGACTTCCTGAAAAAGAGAAGAAAAATATACAATTCAAATATCAGTTACTTACTAACCGTTTTACACATTCCTCACCGCAAACACAATGAAGCGCAAAAATTTGGTTCGGTCTGAAATATCTGAGAGTATTTCAAAACTATCATGCTCAAGTTATTTAAGTCGTAAAAAAATGAATGAAAGTCCAGGATATGAGTGCCGTTTATAGTGTTCTAAACGTGCTCTTAACAAGGAATTGTGATACATTGTACAAGTAACTGATTTACCTGTCTTCAGGGGTTTTCCATTAAAGAACCACTCCACTTTCATTGTTGGATCGTTGGCCGGTTCTAGTCGACATTCCAGATGGAGTCTTTCACCTTCTCGAAGCGGTTTTGGATCGTGTAAAGGATGAGTAAAAATTGGCTTGGATTTGGTTATTTCTTCAATCATGTAATACGGTTCTTGGTGTGGTGGTTCTTCCAGTTGTGCAATTTGTTCCAAACCCACCTCGTGCATTGTTGTTGTGTCAACAGCACTTTTAGCTGTACGGAAGATATGCTACTATTTCAGTGCTTATTGACTTCAAAAAAAAATGTTTGAGTGGTATGTACATTAATACCAAGTAATGAATATTACATAATGCACATTTTAAAAATTAAAATATGCAGGGAAGATATTTATGTCATCAGTACAAAAAAAAACATTAAAATAAAAAAAATGTTGTTCTTTATAGAATTTCGCGCAAAGATATTCGATCCATACCTATGCTAATCCTATGTTCAAGTGATAACTTACAGGAAGGGATGCTTGCTAATTAATAACATATACCATCAGCTTCTGGAAGTTTGTAATAAAACAACGTAAGGTGACAATGGGCTTTTATAACGCACCCACTGCCAAAAATGCCAAGCGAATTTTTTTCTTTTGTTGTTGTTGTTTTCGGTAACATGATGGCGCGAATCGTGGAAGCTAGAAGTCACAATTCGACACGCTGACCACCCTCAGCCCAACAATGAAAAAAAAATAAAAAAGAGGGCATTATAGAGAGTGTTAACTTTGTTAATTGGTGGGAAAAAAGAAACGCAGCGTATGGGTTTATGTTCACCTAGATGACTTCTATACAAAACAGCGTTGCGTTATGAATGAATAAATTTACAGAATAAAATGAATTAATGAATGAAAAAATGAATTGCAATTTGTAAGATTGCTTGTTTGTTTTTTTAGTTTCGTGCAATATTACTCGAGTACACTCTGCGCTATTCGTCCCTAATTTGGTAGTGTAAGACAAGAGGGAAGGTAGTTAGTCATCACCACTCATCGCCAACTCTTGGGTTACTCTTTTATCAACGAACAGTGAGAGTGATCGTACACTATAAGGCTTCCATGGCTGAGAGAGCCAGATTCTTTGGGGTGTCGGGATTCGAATCCGCGACCCTCGGATTACGAGTCAACTGCCTTAACCACCGGGCCATGCCGGGCCGCAATTAATGAGAAAGACTGTCTGTAGATAAGCACAATGGGCTATTTGTACTCTAGACACCATAAATATTGAAACCTGGTTTCTAGCGTTGTAAGTCCGTTGACATTCCCCTGTGCTACTAGGGGGCAGTGAGAGAGATTAGCCTGAATTTTATAATTTATAATAACAAAACATTTTGGATTTCATTTTTGAAAAATACAGGGTAATCGTTGAAATTAATTTGGGTTTTGGTTTTAATGCAACATAAGACGTTTAGATATTTAATACCCTTGTGGCTGAGAATATTACTAATAATAAACAAATGCGTTTAAAATGCGTGGAAAATTAAGACAGATTAATTTGGAAATAATAACTTCTACTTTTAAATATTTAAAAAGGTATTATGAAAAGCATAAATTACAAAACTAAAACATGAAATATTTATGTAAGAAAATATGAAAAAGTTGAATGTCTTACAATACATTAGAATGCAAAGGATTTACTGAAGAAACTTGCATTTCAAACCTAAGCACATTAAAGATTTATGCGTTAAAATTAATTTGCTTTTTCTCAAGTATATTTATATATTTTAAGCACATAAAATAACGTTATGGAAATTAAAACTGAAGAAACTGTGGAGGTAGTTATCTATTCTGCACATCATCAATTACAAAGTTTTTATCATATAAACATGATCAAAACACCTCAAAGTTTGCGTTTCTAGTATCTACTTATTTAAAAGCTGTTTATTAAAGGGTTAGCCCCTTTTTCCATTAAAAATATAAGCTCAAAGTGAATGACCAAGTTATTTTCTTGCCTTGAACGAAAATAGATTTTGACTGCACTGCTTCACCGAGCGCGTTTCTTGCCTTTACAGTGAAAATACCACTGTCCTCAGGGAAAGTGTAGAGAATATCAAGAGCCACGTAACCGAAATCAAAATAGGTCTTGAAACGATGACCTAGAAAAATATATAACACTACAGGCTTCATGGAACAATAACAATAGTGGTTTAGATTAATACAGAATATAATGTTATTTATTTATCAAAATTGTATACTCATTCATACAATAACTATCTTGTCTAATTAATATCTGTTGAGAGTATTAAAACATCTTAACTTCTAGAATTAAACGACCTTATGTTTGCTGTTACTTTTTAAATCATTTCCAGCGCTAATTAAAAATATACAAGGTATACTATCCTGTGTTAAGAATGAACCTTACGAAATTAAAAATATACAAGGTATACTATCCTGTGTTAAGAATGAACCTTACGAAATTAAAAATATACAAGGTATACTATCCTGTGTTAAGAATGAACCTTACGTACTTACAAACACAACAATACTCTTTACAACACTTTTTGTAGCCTTCTAAACACAATGTTAATCTTTACATTAACCTTTGTAGTCCTCTACATTCAACAATAGTCCTTACATTAACATCTGTAGCCAAATGTTTTTTCAAACTCTCAAATCATCGGTACATTACCCTTTAGTGTAATAAAACCAATTGTTTTATCCAACTTTCAAATCATCAGTACACTACACCAAGTGTCTTATCCAACTTTCAAATGATTGGTATATTGCCCTTCAGGGTAACAAAGCCAACTGTCTTATCCAACTTTCAAATCATCGGTACATTACCCTTTAGTGTAACAAAACCAGTTGTTTTATCCAACTTTCAAATCATCGGTACATTGCCCTTTAGTGTAACAAAACCAATTGTTTTATCCAGCTTTCAAATCATCGGTACATTGCCCTTTAGTGTAAAAAAACCAATTATTTTATCCAACTTTCAACTCATCAGTACACTATACTAAGAGTCTTATCCAACTTTCAAATGATTGGTCATTGCCCTTTAGGGAAACAAAGTCAACTGTATTATCCAACTTTCAAATCGTCAGTACACTACACCAGCTGTCTTATACAACTTTCAAATCATTGGTACACTATACTTTAGTGTAACAAAAACATGTTTACAATCTAAAGATGGATGTCTTGCTTCTAATGTTGTTTACCACTTGCCATCATACATACGTTGATGAAGCAGGAAGAGGCCTGCGCGTGAAGACAAGAAAACACCTTAAATGCATTACTAACTACAACAACAGAGAAAAGTGAATCTTCAGGTTAATCAGGTAAATTCTGGCATTAATATACTCTATCTTTCTCTGAACAAATTTACCAAATACATCGATAGAAAATTTGAAGAAACTCATGTATGTAACAACTTAGATGACAGATAAACAGGGGCAAAGGATGGTTCTCATGTTTTTTCCCTTAACTTTTATTGTTCATTAACTTTCTTTTCAAAAGTAATTTTGAATTTTCTACAATACACATTTTTAACAATAAGTATAATATCAACACATATTGTAAAACGCATGCTGTACATTGTGTACTAGTGGAGTGCTCTTGAGAAAAATCATAAAGAAAAGCTTTTAGTGTCCAATTTAGTAAATCCAACAACAAAATTTGGTGTTATAAATGGTATCTGTGGTAGTCATCCCTAATTCAGCAGTGAAAGACTATAGGGAAGACAGCTAGTCATCATCTCCCACCGCCAAGTTTTGGGCTACTTTTTTTTACCAATGAATAGTAGAATTGATCGTATCATGATAACACCACCACAACTGCAATGATGAGCATGTTCGGTGGGATGGGGATTCGAGCCCGTGGCTCTAAAATAGCGACTCGAGCGCCCTAACCACATGGCCATGCCTGACCTAAACGAATAACATATATCATATAGTCAGGTAAAGCTTATCTTATGACCACCTGCTTCTGATGATCGACAGTACATGATCATACAGTGAACTAGGTTATCTAAAACATAAATAAACTATTTATGATGGGGTTGAAGTTCTACATTACCTGTTGTCAGGGGTTTTCCGTTAAAGAACCATTCGACAGTCATTGTTAGATCTCCCATGGGTTCAAGCCTTGTTTCAAAGTGAGCGCTTTGTCCTTCTATAACACGATCTTTTCCCTTAAGAGCATCTACAAACACAGGCCTCTGAGTCACTGTGGCTTCTTCCTCTACATCTCTCTGGTACCGAGAGGTATCTTCTAGATGTTGAATTTTCTCCAAGCCTTCTGGGTATTGACTCTCCAGTACCACGCTCTTCTTTTCTGCGTTTCAAAACAAGAAGAAATAGTACCTTAGTTTTTGCAACTGATTAACGAGTACGATGGATGTCAAAGAACATATATGTTATTTAGATCAATTCAAACACTTAAGGATCTTAGAAGTATTTTGATTTATAAAAACAAGACGTTTTGTAACTAGTTTCGCGTGTTTTTATTTTAATGTTTAGATATAGATGGTTAGTTAAGAATTGTAATTATTTATCAAACTTAAGATTCATACATAGTTTATATGAACACAAAAGGAGGAAACCAGAATTTACCAGTGCATGTTAATCTAGCAGCGGAAAAGGTCGACCCTTTGCTGTTTGTTGCGACACAAGTGTAGGTGCCAGAGTCACGACTGTCTATTCCACGGATAGTCAAAGAAACATAACCAAAGTTGAAGAATGTGGTAGTCCGAGAACCTGTTAAAAGAAATAGTTAACCAGAGTTGAAAAATATTGTGAGTCAAGAATCTGTTAGTGGAAACTCACATCAAGTTGAAAACAGACTACGACTCAAAAACCTGTTGAAAAAAAAACAAATAATCAACACTGAAAACAACATCTTTCGAGATTTTTGGGAGACACACACACACTGAAGTTAAAAACCATCGTGATTCAAACTGTTGGAAGAGAGATATAACCAAAGTTGAAAACGTCATAAGTAAAGAATCTGTTAAAAGAGATACAACCAAAGTTGAATACATCACGACTGAAGAACCTGTTGGAAAAGAGACACAAACAACTTGAAAACATCATGATTAAAAAACCTCTTGGAAGAGAGACACAAAGTTGAAAACATCACTTGTTGGAAAAAAAAAAGACGCAAAAATGTTGGAAACATCATAACTAAAGAACCTGTTGGAAGAGATATAACCAAAGTTGAAAAACATCATAACTAAAGAACCTGTTGGAAGAGATATAACCAAAGTTGAAAAACATCATAACTGAAGAACCTGTTGGAAGAGATATAACCAAAGTTGAAAAACATCATAACTAAAGAACCTGTTAGAAGGGATATAACCAAAGTTGAAAAACATCATGATTCAATAATATGTTGGAAAAGAGACACAAACATAAAAGTTGAAAATATGATTTAATAAATTGTTAAAAAAGACGAATAATCAAGACTGGAAACATTGCTATTTACAAATATCAGAATTCCAAATATTCTTTGTTGTCGTTATTCTGTTATTCAAACAGGGTTTTATTACACATTATTATTAAAATATTATAGAAACAGAAACGAAAAGAAAATGTAGAAATACTATTAAAATTATTTATAGATATTCACGGCACTTAAAAATAACTTTAATATTTACTATGAGTAATTACGTTATGTTTAAATCATGAGACGATGTTACTATTCCATATTACAATACTATATGTTTTACAGTTTACACACTGAAGAAGTATCGTTTATAGTTAAATTCCACTTAGTCTAGGTTTTAGTGAACACATACTTGCTTCTAGTGGTTTATCATCTTTCTGCCACTCTATTCTCATTGTAGAATCACCAGAGGGTTCTATACGAGCTTCAAAATGGGCTACTTTTCCTTCTGGTATATTAAAAAGATCTCTTAACTGACTGATAAACTTTGGTGGTTGCTGTGGCACTGCTTCTTCAACCTCGTAGACCTGTTGTTGCTGTTGTTGCCAAGATTCGAGCTCTTGGATTCGTTGTTGATATTGTTGTTGTTCGGGAAATCCTAGATCAGTGATTATCTCTCCAGACACTGAAAATTATTATTGGAACTTTATATGTATATAGCATACAGAATCTAAAAAAAAAAAAAAAATAATGCACCAAGCTGATGTTACGAGACACTTGAACACACACAAATGTTTTGTTTATAGGTTTACGTCAGATGCCATGACATCGATAATTAACGACAAGGACGACTTCTGGTGGGATTCGCACAAACTTCAAAGTAATTATTTCAGAAAATACATAACTTTTTTTTTAAAGTTGTATTGGTGAATTCAGAGACGTCAAATAATTTATGAGAATCTAAAAACTCGATATCATTATCACTAGATAAATTAATTCTCAAAATAAAATCGCTTGAGACCCAAACAATCCCTGTATAATTATCTAGAGAAACTGTTAGTTGTTTGAAACGTATTCATCAAAAATAGTTCTTCTTTTACACTAAATAATGGTTGTGTCTTTCACTTTAATTATATATATTGCTTGTAAACATGTATTACAAAGTAATATTCATAGAAAGAGACGTTTAACCTGAAAACAAATGAGGCACTTCACAGTATGCAATATATATTTATTTACACCATAAGGAATGACATCTTAATTTGATACTCAAACTATATCAGTCATTGCAGAATATACGCAATATTCAACTGTATTTTAACTATAAAGGAGTGTCATTTTCGCATCTGTAAAAGTTCTTCAGAACGTGTGTATACTTTCTTATAGAAAACCCAATTCGGGCTATGTCCACCTAGGGAAATTGAGCCTCTAATTTTAACATTGTAAATCCGATGACTTACCGTTGTCCCACCGATGGGGGGTTCTTAAGAGTAAAACAAAAACAAACATCACACAAGTAGAACAGAGTAAACCCAAACAGTAAAACACATACTACTCTTTATAAAAAAAACAACAACTATGGCGCCTCTTCTCTTATTAGCGCCCCCTACGTTTTTAATATCGTTGGTTAAGTGCTGCGTTGAACTTTTTAACAAAATACATTTCACAACACGTTCTTACAGTGTGGTCATTTGAGCACGATATGCATAGAATAGAATTGTCGAAATTCATTGCTTCTACCTACCTCTAACTTTCAGTGTTGCAGTTGAAATAGCTTCTCCTTTCTGGTTTGTTGCTCGACAAACATATACTCCAGCGTCTTCAGCTCGAAGGTGTTTGATGTTTAGAGCCACGTATCCAAAGCTGAATGTCGTACTCACTCTAGAACCTGTAATCAATTGTTCAATAATGTTCATACATTATCCTGTGTTTTTTGTTTTTAATTTCGCGCAAAGCTACTAAATGGCTATCTGCGCTAGCCGCCCCTAATTTAGCAGTGTAACACTAGAGCGAAGGCAGCTAGTAATCACCACCCACCGCCAACTCTTGGGCTACTCTTTTACCAACGAATAGTGGGATTGACTGTCACATTACAACGCCCCCATGGCTGAAAGGGCGAGCTTGTTTGGTGCGACGGGGATTTGAATCTGCAACTCTCGGATTACGAGTTGAACGTCTTAACACCTCTGGCTATGCCAGGTTTATTCTGTGGTGGAAGCAAACTCATCGTCCTTACATCCGAATGTTTACGATAATAGTAACAATAATATTGACAGTTATTGCTGGGAGTGCTTTCGTACATGTATGGTGTGCAATCAAAGTGCAACCAAAGTGTAGGATATAAACATTAAGTTCAATACCACTAATTAATTTTCGTTAGATCATTTTGCGATAACCGTTATTTTATTTACAACATCTAAGAGCTAATCTTATTACATGTTATTCCTTTTTATATATAATTAACATACGTAACTTTGGAACAGTTTTGAGCCACCACTTTATTATTATTACTATAAATCCCCCCCCTTGAGTCACAGCTTTATTAGTAGTAGTATTACTATACCTCCCTACCCACCCCCACACAAAAGGCTTAACCAAAATCTTACCAGCCTGTAATGGTTCTCCGTTAAGCAGCCACTCGACCTTCATTGTAGGGTCATTCACAGGAGTGAGCTGAGCTTCAAAGTGAGCAAAGCCCCCCTCTCGTAGGTTTTCCAAGTTATTCAAAGGCTTGACAAACACTGGTTTTGAAACTGATAATGTCTCCTCAACTGATTCTTCCCGTTTGTAGCGATCCCAATCCTCCAGGTCTTGAATAGCTTCCCAACTCTCCGGTTGTTGAGCAGATCGTTCAATTATTGGTCGGGCTAGAAAATAATATCATTGGCCTCAGCATGATAACCAAACAGATGTCGTATGTAACTGCAATTTTTAAGGTTTAGGTAGGTAAAATTACTATTATATTTTTAGTTTGTATAAAGCTAGATACTCTATCAGCACTAAAAACAGATGTGCTTTCTCAGAATAAAGCTAAAACATCTCGCCTCGACGTTTTCAAGACCTCAGAGAACCTAAGCCAAAAGAAGCATCTACAAATATATTATTGTTTTTCTCGGATCTGTTTCAGTGTCTCGAAATTATGCACCATGTTTTTCTTTATCTCTCGCTACAAATTAGTGAATCAAGAACTACACATTTTGTGGACTGCTGGTTGGAGATTATGAGTGCAGATAAGACTGAAGGTTCATCATAGAAAAGGGTTGAAAGAGTTCCTACACTTATATAAAGTATACATTTGTCGTAGTGGACTAAACTGTTCCAGATGTCTTTATTTTACCTGAAACCATGCCAAAGTACAAAACCACTTTTTCACGCATGTTTATCATGTTAAGACGCCAAGAGAAGATAAGTGAGGAGCGACTAATTCATAGATTTTCAATCTCGGTTTTACTTGTAGTTACAAACAGACACTATGGTTTAAGCTACAGCTTACTTGACTGGTCAGAACTCAATTCTGAACACAATTTATTGAGGTAAATCAAACATTTTTTGCGAGTTATTCGCAGTATCCTGTTTAACTTTCAATAGCAATCCTATTTTTAATTTACTCACCTACATTTGAGAAAAATAGGAACTTGGTATGAAATATGAATTATTCCAGGGCACTTGTGGACACAGAGGTGTAAAATACTAATGAATAACATGCAGCGTTGCTATGGCACTTACTGTTGACGTGTTGTGTTGCTATAGATACTTAAGGCTAACGTACAGCACTGCTGTGGGCACCTAGCACTAGTATATATGGTTGCTATGGATACTTAAGAATGACGTGCAGGGAAAAAACTCGCCAGACTTACATTAAAGTCACTTGATACTAACATTAAATTCACTAAAACTACTGAATTTTTTGGCGTGACCTTCAATAGGTTGCTAATATGGACCGATCATTGTAGTCGAATTCGTAAACCAGTAGAGCAGCGTATCTCGTACTTACGACAGATCGGAGGCACCCATACTGGGTGCTCTGCCGAATCTATTTTCACCATTTACAAGGCGTATATTCGGCCACTCATCGAACACAGATGTATGGTCACGTGTAATCGTATGATCAGAATAGCTCATCGCTTACCAAAATATACCCGGCTGACCCATTTGGACTCCTTGCAGGCATCACCCCAAATCAACACTAGGATCCGCAAACTAGCAGCCAAATACTATAAATCGACGAAAGAAAGAAACTCACTCAGAAAACAGTTTGCTACTCTAGCTGATACATCTAGCACATGGTGCACCCACCAGTCTCCTTTTCACCTTTGTAACACTCAAACTGTACTTGTATGCACTAACTGTCTTATTTATTTCAAATTCCATCTTCAGCTTCTTAATACAACTGTTAGCTTCGGCACTTCCCAAATTAATTAGTCTGGGGAGTGAAAGTGGGTTTTCTGGGGGTTCTCCCGTTTCTCCCACCTCAAAAATTTGGCATTGGATTTATAGATCCCCGCCGCCCTAAGTCATATATCGGCCGTTGATTCTGTGATACCCACATTCATCGCTGGGTGTCTGTCGTCGGCTTTTGCACTTACGTTTGCTTGCTTCGTATTATTTTTTTTTTTTTCTCGGGTTGCGTGATCAAAATACCAAAAACTGAGGAATCGGGTGAAGAAAAAGTAATTTTCTGAGCACCTCCGGTTATCTGTGTTTCCAAGCAATGGAGACAGAGATATTCAAACCGAAATACCTGTCAGTCTCATGTTTGTTTGCCATGGATACTTACGGCTCACGTGTAGGGTTGCTGTTGTTACTGCTTCGCCAGCTTCGTTTATTGCTTTACACATATAAACACCTGAATCTTCACGATGAATGTGAATCAACGTCAGTGCCACATACCCAAAAGTACAAGTTGTTATTATCCTAGAACCTGAAATAAACAAAAAATATTTATTATAATTTGTTTGAAGTAGGAACTTAGCGTTTCTTATAAACACTATACAAAGGGGAAAAAAGAGTCAAAACGTAGAAACGAGTTCATCTAGTTTAAAAAATAAAAATAAAGATCATTTTGAAGACCGTGTGTTATATTCTTAACATCTACCAGTCTATGTACTAAAATAGTTAACAGACAAAACTAGAAGGAAACAGTAAATGAATAATCACCATACACTATTTTAGTTTTCATTAAGAAAACTAAAACTTAGTGATCATTTTGGCAAAATTTAAAATACAAACACTTATGGTAAATTAAAACTTAAACAGCAGCAAAGCTTTCCCGACTACAACATTCCAAACAACCATGTACATGCAAGACCTCCAATCTTAGGAATAAAGCGAAATCGAATAATTAAAAACACAGACACCCAACAGTGTATTTATTCAAAAACTACAGAGGAATGACAAGTAGTTCCAATTTATTTTACTCAGAAAATACACACGTGTGATTACACTTATTTGTTTACTGATTTCTATTCACCATTCACATCAATGCATGCCATTCTATGTTTTTTACTACATATTTATAATTTATTCTAATCGATTAAACTATTCGAAAAAGGTATCAGATTTAAACTTTCTTTAATTTTAATTAGTTTCCATAAATAGAAAAAAATTCAAATTTTAATTTGTACGGTGTTTTTTTTTAATTTCGCGCAAAACTACTCGAGGGTTATTTGCGCTAACCGTCTCTAATTTAGCAGTGTAAGACTAGAGGGAAGGTAGCTAGTCATCACCACTCACCGCCAACTCTTGAGCTACTCTTTGAGTAGCTTGTGAGATTGACCGTCACATTATAACGCCCCCACGGCTGAAAGGGCGAGCATGTTTTGTGTAACGGGGATTCGAACCTATGGTTCTCAGATTACGAATCGAACGCCTTAACCCACCTGGCCATGCCGGGCCTTGTACGGTGTTAAGGGTTAGTTTATTTCGAAAGGTTTGTTTTATTTTCATGTGATTAACGTGAGAAATTTTTTTTGGTCGATGACCACTACAAACTTATTAAATTATATATACATGAGTACAGTCGTAATTCTTGTAATCAATTAACCAGAAATTTCTTACTAGCTTCCACTGGCTTTCCGTTAACAAACCATTCAACCTGCATCGTGGGGTCACCAACAGGAAGTAGTCGAGCATCAAAGTTCGCTCGGTCTCCTTCCTGAAGATAAAGGTCTTGAAGATGAGTGGTAAAAGAGGGTTTTTGTGGAGGCTTCTCCTCCTCTTCTTGGGGCAACTGAGGAGCAGCGGGCTCAACATGACGCAGCCAGATTGTCTCCCGGGCAGGAGCAGGCCTGAAAGTTGGCAAATCAAAAGCCATTCTAAACTCACCTGATAGAAAAATGTTTAACATAAAAAGCAAAATGAATTATAGTAATCGTTTAGATAACAGAAACATTAAATAAACGCGAAACCAAGTGCCAGAAGACCAAACTATAACGAAAAAAAAACAACCATCAAACAAACGAGTTTTCCAATCACGACAATTTCAGTTTTTAATTTTTAACGGTTCTCTTGAGAATAAATATATATTTTCATGAGCGATCTTTTTTTTTAATATCTGTAACGGTTTCAGTTTATTTTATATTTTGGTTGGTTTGTTTTGAATTTAGCCAAAGTTATTCGAGGGCTATGTGCGTTAGCCGTCCGTAATTTAGCAGTGTAAGATTAGAGGGAAGGTAGCTAGTCATCACCACCCACCGCCAACCCTTAAGCTACTCTTTTACCAACGAATAGTGTGATTGACTGTCACATTATAACGCCCCCACGGCTGAAAGGGCGAGCTTGTTTGGTGTTACGGGGTTTATATTCTGACTGTTTTTCTGTTGATTGCTTTAAACGAATTTTTATGTGTAAACTACGATTTTACTTTCAGCAAGATAAATTCCAGCTAAGAGGAAGCTGGTGATGTAGGTTTTTGAAACGCATTTTTCGTGATATTTCATTTAGAAACTTTCTTATACTTACGCCGGCTGTATAACTTTCGAAGGTCTTGGAAGATTTAATTTTCTCTCCTGACCAGGTGGCGGTGCTTCACCTTTTAATGCAAAATAATAAGAAAGTAAACTGATAAATGGGTTGTAACTAGAGATATATTTGATTTATTAATAGCGTGAATTAAGTTCTCATAAACTGTTGTATAATAGCATTTCTGGAAGGTATCCATCTGATAGAAAATATTTACAGGAATTTTACAACAGTAGCTAAGATATATCTACGAACGTCTTGATACAATACAAATTAAGTGATATAATATTAAACTAACATAAAGAAAGGCAAGGGTGATACATGAACGAATTAAGCCTATAATTAGCTGGAGACACTGAAACGTCCAGAATGACACTTACTCGAGACATGTAGTCGACCACGGGTAGAAGAACTGCCGGCTTGGTTCTGTGCAGTACAGTGATACCAGGCAGAGTCTTTAGCAGAGACTTGGTTAAAGTAAAGAGTGGAGCTTCCTCCTTGTGTTTCTAGGAATGCGAACACAATAATATATCTCTAGCATAATTAAATTGGAATAAGGCACGTTAATGTGACCCTGGGAAAATGGACATAATAACAGACTTATAATTAAGTTGGAGAAAGACACGTTAATGAAATAGTGAAAAGGAACAACATCCATTTGCAAGTCTTTTCCATAACCTCTGATTTGTTGCTATAAGTTTCAATTACAAATGAACGAATAATGCAAAGTTAAGCTCTACAAGTCAGGATGGATTAGGACATCAATAAATATTAGTGTAAAAATTAGTCATCTGAGTAAAACCGACAAAAGTTAAAAAAAAAAAACCTTTCGCAAATCTTAGTGGTTGTAAACATTTTAAACCTACTGTCTAATGTTCAAATGTTTCAAAACTCCCTATAAACACATTATGGTTAATATTAGTGGTTTTTAAGCATAATTTTTACTGGTGTTAAACTTGATGACAAACAAAGAAAAATACAGCTAATAAAATAAGTTGTTAATTCAGTGCATGACAGGTGTTTTATTAGATAAGAAACTCACAATAATCAAATATTACCTAACAATTCTACATCATACCGCAGTTGTTGAATATGAGGTAAAAACGATTTTTTTTTTTTTTTGTTTTTTGAATTTCGCGCAAAGCTACTCGAGGGCTATCTGCTCTAGCCGTCCATAATTTAGCAGTGTAAGACCAGAGGGAAGGCAGCTAGTCATCACCACCCATTGCCAACTCTTGGGCTACTCTTTTACAAACGAAAAGTGGGATTGACCGTTACATTATAACGCCCCAACGGTTGGGAGGGCGAGCATGTTTGGTGCGACCGGGATTCGAGCCCACGACTCTCGGATTACGAGTCGAACAACTTTTGTTCGATCTGTTGAGCTGTTTTAGTTTAAGCTCTTTAAGTTTCCGTTTTCTCTCTGTGTGCGCGCGTGCTCAGATAATTTATTTCGAGATAAAGCTTCATAACAAATTGTTGTTGTTTATCCATCTCAGTATCGATTACATTTAAAGATATTTTGTACATATATTAATAAAATACATGTTCTATCTTTCAACTTCCGATAACACTATGTAACACCAATTTTGTTCCTGGATAGTTTATGTTATTTCTGAATTGCTTATGTTGTAAAAGTACAGAAAATGGCCATTATTCCCTTCAAACTTTGCTTTTTTGACCTGTACAGCAAAATTTAGAAATTAACTTAACTTATTTGTAAAAATGGACAAATTTGCACATTTTCATTTACATAAGGTCTGAATAAAACAAAATATGAATCAAAATGTACATGTATTTATATTAAAGTTATACAAAAATGTTTAGAAGTGAGTAGTTTTTCGAGATTTGCGACTGTAATGTAAATCACTTTCACGTATTAGCCCCTAAATATAGTCTCTCATCGTATTTTCGTTATACGTTCCCAGGTTACAAAAGCAAAGTTTGAAGAGAAAAATAGGTCTTTTCCATTTACGTTAGGCATAAGCAATTGGGAAATAACACTTTCTGCCCAGAAACGATACAAATTAATAATTTTTTTACATAGTGTAATGGTTTCCACAGAAGGTTAAGTAAGAAAGAAAAACGTACTGTAGGAGTGTATCTCAAATTGTAGTCTCTCATTAGTTGAGCTAGTACAAGGAAAGTATGTTACCACAATATATCCTAAATTTATCACTTTCACTGTGTCGACTTGCAAGCAAACACATACACAAGGTTTTAAACTTAGTTCCATATATGTGTATATAATAACCTTCATTAATAACATTAAGAAATCAGCTAGTAAAGATAAATGGGGCAGATTTTTACCGATGATAATATTTGGTGGCTGTGAATGGAGCTGTACTCCATCTTTCTGCCAAGTAATACGAGGGACAGGTGTGCCCACGGCTCTACAGTGTAAGGTCACCGATTCTCCTTCCTTCACGTGCATGCTCTGAAATCTCTCCACAAATTTCGGTGCCACGACTTGTTCTTTTTCTGAGTAAACACAAAACAAAACCTATTTTAAACTGACAGTAAAAAGAGGACTACCAATGCAAGTCATCACGTGGAGAGTAATTCTTCGATCTGTTATAACTGAAAAACTAATATTTTCTTATTTTTATTATAATTTTTAATAGTGTACTCTATGATAGCAAATCAGTTTTCTTTTCATTCGAAACACAGCGTGGGCTAAAATATCGTGAGGTGAATTAAAAGGAGAAATTTTTATTTAGTAATTATTTAAAACCTGGTATCGAATAACGAAACTGAAAACTAATTCACAAAAAGCGTGACATTAATTTATTTTCATATTGCTTGTTCTTCACCAAATAATAGGACCCATAATTCAATGGGAAAAGATAATTTTTTTCACAGTTCGTTACCGTATCTATAACGAAATTGAATGTTTAATAAAAGCTTTTTTTGCTTCATTACTAGCATTTCATTTCGTTCAAAATTGTATATCGAGTTGGCAAAGATATTTTGAATATTAGGGAAAAAAACAAGTAGCAATACGCAAGTATTTGGAATACACAGAACTAACCTATTACAGTTAAATTAAAATCGGACCGTATTTCTCCACTCTTGTTTTTGCCAATACATATGTATGTTCCAGCATCTTCTTTGCTAGCGACAGTGATCAACAAGGAATGAACCCCTCCTTCATTCACTAGAAGCTTGTGGGTGCTGTCATTTACTATTTGCTTCTCGTTGTGGAACCAGAGGACGTCAGGACAAGGACGACCAGACACCCGGCAGTCGAATCGGATCATCTTACCTTCTGTCACTTCTTTGTCCGATGGACATTTGACAAAGCATGGCTTCAAAGTGCGAGCAGTGGCCGCATCCACTTCATAATCAGTTGCAGGTGGTGAAGTGACCCTTTTGAAAAAACAAAAAAATTGAAAGAAATAAAATAAATCTTACTGCGCAAGATGGTCCGTTATATGTACGTAGATGCGTGTGTTTTAACATCCATCGCCCGGAATTGGGTGGCTCGGTTACTGTAATTTTGGGTATGATAATTAAAAACTGATCAACGTTGTAAAGAATTAATTTGTTTTATAATTTTTGCCAAAAAAGGAAATATAAAAAGAACCCCGAAAATTTGGCATATTTTTTTTTAAGTCTGTTGGCCTCCATTATCTAAGAGTTAATTGGATCGATTATAGTAATTTTTGGTATGGTAACTGGAAACTGATCAACGGCGCACATGATTTATCTTGTTTTAGGATTTTTGTTAAAGAAGAGGATATAAAAAGGGTCCCGAAAATGGGGCACATTTAATTTTTGTAAAATCTTTTTGGCTCTCACTACCTAGAGTTAATTGAATTTCATTACTGTAATTTTTTGTATGGTAACTTGAAATTGTCTGACGATGTAAAAGGGTTATGTGGGTTTAGAATTTTTGCCCGAAAATGGTGATGAAAGCGTTTTGAAAATAGCACATTTCCACCTTTTTTATCAAAGACTTTTGGGTTTGAATTCAAGGACAGAAGTTCTTAATCGGTTATTTGTTTGTTTTGAATTTCGCGCAAAGCAGCTGGAGGGCTATCCGCGCTAGCCATCCCTAAGTTAGCAGTGTACGGCTAGAAAGAAGGCAGCTATTTATCACCACCCACCGCCAGCTCTTGGGCTACTCTTTTATCAACAAATAATGGGACTGACCGCCACATTATAACGCCCCCACGGCTGAAAGATCGATAATGTTTGGTGTGACGGGTATCTGAACCCTAACCACCTGGCCATGCCGGGCCCTCTTATTTTAATCATTCCTTCTAACAAACACAAAAACTTGGCTACGAGTAGTAAAAGTCGAAAAGAAAGCACAATAAGCCTCAAGAAAATAGAAAGTTCAATAAACAAACTAATATTTAGAAAAGAAAGCATCAACAATCGTCAACAATTCGAGATAAATTAAATTAATGACGGAAGTGGTGTACAATTAATAATAGCAGTACATAATAATTGCTTAAAGTACCGCAGGTAAAACAAGTGTGTGTAGTCAAAGCTGTTCACTGTTTCCCAACCTGGCCAGTACTGCTCTCTAGTGGGTGTTTCAAAAATTCAATGGAAAAGATCAAGTCTTTCATTAAAAAATTATTTCATTACTCATGTATGTTATCAAGATATATTTTCTTTTGTCATTTTTTAATTACGTAACAGTGATGGATGTGTGTAATAATGGTGTCTATCTCTGCTAACATAAAATATCTTAAAACTTGCAATTGGCTATTATTGTTTTATAATTTTCGTTCTAGTAGAGTACTTTAATGGTCTGAAAAATTATTAGAAGGGGACATGAGCACTCATTGTTTACTGAAGGGGCGTTGCGGCGAAAAAAAAACAAGGCTTAGAACACTGCTTTAAACAACATCCTGAGGAACTAAAGTTTATAATATGTCACAATACTCTGTAAAACTTCTGAAACAATAAATTATCTAGCATGTTGCTGAATTTCCTGTTGTTTTTTTAAATACATAATTTAATGGAGTATATCGTGAGAAGCAATTCGAACAAATCTTTACATCTAAACATTTTAACAGATTAATATAATTTTATTAAACAAATCTATATACACACGTTTTTTGTTGCGTTTCCAGACTTTCGAGTCGTTGGACACCTGTAGGCTTAGCTTCAATAACCAAGTGGGCTGAACACGCAACTCTGCCTGAGGTGTTCTCGGCTAGCATCGTGTAATATCCGGCATCTTCTGCACAAACGGAGCGGATATGGAGGGTCGTGACGTTATCCTTTATAAACGTGGTACATCGCTGAGTCTGAACCAGCACTTGACCATTCTTAAACCAGGTTACCTGTAAAGAAATTCGAGCCTGTCAATCAGAACCGATTAATTAATGCTTTGAAAATTATTTGTACTTTTTTTTTTTATCCGTAGATTTGTTGAAATAAACAACTCATGAATCACTGAATGAAAACTCCACATAAAGCAAGACGTGAATATTACTAAACAAATCAGCAGAGAGTGTGTAGTTTACCTGTTATCAAAACCAGTCACTTAAACGTGTTGCCAACCGACAAGCGTTTCGCATATATTTCTTGCGAAACCACAAATAGGCTCAAATGATTAATACTTATAATCGTCATAAATGACGTCAAACAAACAATCTTAACAGTGTACACTGTCTGGTTACAAAACAGAACTTCGAAATAATATTTTGATTTTTGTTTTCTGTTAAATCGTACCTTGAAAACTGTAAATTCTAACTAAGTTAGAACACTTTTAGCTATTCTTTTACTAAGCGATGTTTTGTGTTATAATAAGTAAAAAATTTAAGAACTATAAACTTAGGACAATATTAGTTTTACGCATCTGCATTCGGTACCATTCAATGATGGCTTTTTTTGGTACCAAGATGACACTTTCAGAAGATTCAGACATAGGTTTTGCTACTTGTTTATGGACGGTAGTCTATTTGTATAATAACTTGGAAAATAAACACGTCCCATTCAATACCTGAGGCTGAGGATTTCCACCGATTTGAACTTGAAATTTCGCATCAGCTCCTTCGATCAGTTTGCTGTTCCGAGGTCTTTGTAAAAGTTGTGGTGCATTTGGAGGTTTTGATTTGTCCAGTGCAGGTACTGGTTCACCGTGACGTCTCACTATCAGAGACCTTCGAAATTCTTCCTCTGTTAGCAAACGGTACTCGAAAGTGTCCACTCGAAACCCCTAAGTGGAGAAACAGCTCATTTGTTTCGTTTAAGAGAAAGTAGATGTGAAAATATTTTCTGTATTTTAATCATGCATTTCTTTTGTAACATCTTTACATATTTCTTTATGTTCCAGATTATCTTTCAAATGAATACATAAAATAAAAAAGTTAATTCAAAGGTCAAAATACTCATAAAAAAGCGCCTAAGACAAACAAACGAACATAGTTTTTACAAGTCAGATAACTCTTATTCAGATGCAGAAGTCGTTCAGTAAACTCTTTTAAAGCATCACAAAAGAAAAGCATAGTTTTTAAACGACACCTACACAATATTGAACATCCGTTAATGATTTATCCATGTTACGAGAAAGATAAAGCAGAATGAACTTCTGTTATTCATTTGAAGTGAAGCATTCAGACCATATTAGAACAACGAGAATAATTACGTCTCACCAGTCTTTAAGATTAGTTGAAGTTTTCTAAGTGATCTGAAACAGGAGACCATTTTGAATGTGTGCTATTATGTGTCAAATGTGTCAAATCAAGAAGTGAATAATTTCAAATCAGACTCCATTGGAAATGTTCATAAAGAACAATCAATAAACCGATAAGAATAGATTAAATAATTCTTTAAAACTCTGCGGAATCTTTTCAAAGTTATTTATGAACTTTTGCAACGTCTACTCATCACTATGGGCGAGAATTTCTGAAGTATATTTTAGAAATAGGTAAAGCACATTGTGAGTTTGACGTTTTCCTGGTTTAGTTGTAGTAATAAAATAAACCAGATACATTATCTATCCTCGTTAATAAATACTGACCACTGGCACTCCGTAATACAGTGGACTCCCTGGTTCCCCTTCCGTATCTGAAGAAGACATTGTGCGATCAAATGATGTCTGAAGCCTTTGTTCTGTACGAGTTTGGTATGTACGTTTATGGAAAGCTCCTTGCTGTTGTAATTGTTGTTGGGATGGTGGACCTGTGAGAATAATACATAAATACTTAACCAAGTGTTGTAGGAAATATTATTCTTTCCAGTATTTCAATTAGCTCTGAGAAAATAAATACCAGGTAAATAAACAACAAGAGGGAATTCTCAATAACCGCGGTTGTAATTAGATTTCAGATCGGTCAAGAGATGGAGCTATGAGCTAAAAGTTTGTATTTGAAAAAACAAAAACAACAACAAAAACTCAGAGTTATTCTATGAATCAGTATACCGCGACTAAAAATGTTCGGATTTGTTGATGGTTTTGAAATTATTATTCCATTGTTAATTAATTTGATCGTAGAGTATTATTCCAATGGTATCTAAACAACAGCTAATGCATATAACAAAATCGGCGTCTGCGTATTAACAATTATTTGTTTGTTTCGGATATCAGCGGAAGGCTATATCTGCGCGATCCAACTTCAAAGGAATCAACCCCCAACTGCTGAGTTACTCGAACCAAATAATAGGGTTTTACCCTCACTCTTATAACGCATAAACGGGCACAAATGATATATGATTTTTTGGCAGTAGGACACGAACCTTGGATTTTTGGATTCAAAGTCCAGCGTAACACCTCCTTGGTTACGCTTGGCCTGTACTAATAATTATACTGCGTTTGGATATTGTAAACCAATATATATTGTACATAACGAGAAGTTTGTTTACTGAAAATTGTTTTAGGATCTGGAAAATGTTTGAGCTTAAATTGTTTAGTTATTAAGGGACAAAACTTATATAGAGTTCAAAACGTACAGAAAAGGGAACGAACAATAATCTGAAGGACACTTGAGATGAAATCTCTACAAATATCCCTGTGGATAATAGTGATGACAAACCATTGATTTGAATTCGAAACTATTAAGATACACCATTCATCTTAATTCGAAACTACTGTGACAAACCATTTATCTTAATTTGAAATTCATATGACAAACCATTCAATTTAATCTGAAAGCACTATAACAAACCATTCATTGTAATCTGAAAGTATTATGACAAACCATTCATCTTAATGTGAAAGCATTATGACAAACAATTCATCTTAATGTGAAACAAAGATGACATAATACTAATTTTAATTTGAAACTACTGTGTTTAATCATTAATTTTGATTTGAAATTAATATGAGAAACCATTCGTCTTAATCTGAAGCTACTACTTTAATGTTTGAATGTACTTTTGTTTTGTTTTTATGGATTGACACTGAACACCAACCTCCCATGCCTCTTTGGATTTTAACAGTCAGACTAGACTCTCCAGCACAGTTAACAGCTGTGCACGTGTAATCTCCGTCATCCTCAGCTGTAATCTTGGAAATGTGAAGGAAACACACTCCTGTATCAGGATTGTAAGATACCTGTCGTCTGTTTAGGAAAAAGAAAAGAAAAATACATATTTATTAATTCTTATTAGAAACTACGGAGACGAGTGTAAAAAAAATAGTTCTGGAGCTGAGTTCGATGAAATATTACTGTTATAACACAGTTTTATTAAATTAAAAATACAAAAAAGTTCAATATCTGGTTCAGACTATGTAATATTGTAAAATGTTAACCTATTGCTTTCGGCGGCTAGTGTTACTTTTTGTTCTTATTATTAATGTGTTGAATTATGATACTTATTGTTGAACGTACAAAGGCCACTTTCTTTTCTATAAGGAATCGGTCTCTCAATGTAATCTTCATCTCTGAATCACCTAATCACGCAGCGCATGTATTAGCGTATGTATATCACTAAGTATGTGGTACTTAATAGTAGGAATCGTGATGAAACAAAACTGCGGCCACAAAAATCGCCCCTTTAAAACCAAGCAAAAGTTGGCTGAGCAAAAGTAAAGCTTATTGTACTTATAAATCCAACTAAATCCCTGTGTTTATGAAATTAATCAAAATTTCACTATTTTAATGAATTTGCATCAAAGTAAGTAAGTGATTTTTCCAGACAAGTATACAAACAAACTGACGAACCTTATCGCTATAATTCTTTCACAAAGCTCTACCGTCTGGGGTCCCAATCATTCCTTTCTTGTACCAAAAAACATACTGGTGTGTGTGTGTGTGTTTGTGTGTATGATAAAACGAAAGATGATCTACTTCGGGCATATAATTAGATTTAAGGATAGGTTGGTAGAGATCCTGATGAGTAATAAAACTGAATCGGGTAAACATGCACAAATATTTAGCCAATGAAAAGAAAAAACAAAACAAGTATAATATATTTTTAAAGATTTATAAAGACAACTCGGTAATGATATATACGTAACCTAGCTAGCTCTGGTAATATAGAATGTTTTAACGCTAGAAAAAGTACTGAAACAAGAAATCAAAACTAAAAGAAACTGAGTTTTCCGTGATGGCAAAGACACCTCAATCTAGGGTGAGGGACCGGGGAGTCTGCCTCCAGAATATTTGCACGATAATATTAATTACATTTGCTATGTAAGTCAAGTATATAAAGCACCCCATTTCTCATGCCTCTACTATAGTTAGCTAGGTTACGTATATGTACTCATCCATATTTGCATTTATCGAATAAAATATAAACAAATTATACTTGTATACACACACATACAAACCACAGTCCCAAACATTTGACAGTTTTTATAAATTACTCTAACAAGAAATTTGCCTCTCTAATACTCTTGTAATTTTGAATTTTGCACACAGCTACACGAGGACTATCTGTGCTAGCCGTCCATAATTTTGCTGTGTAAAGCTACTCTTTTACCAACGAATACTGGAATTGACCGTCACTTTATAACGACCCTACAGTTGAAAGGGCAAGCATATTTAGCGTGTCGTTAATTCGAATCCGCGACCCTCATATTAGGGGTCGAGCGCCTTAATAACCTGGCCATGCCAGGCTAATGAATACTGACAACCACTCAGAGTAATTGATAATTACATTTGAATGTAAAGACAATATTCAACTGACGTGCATTTTGAAGTTCTTGGATAACGGAATTAGTTCTCTTATAATTAATTTTTCCGTTGTCCAAGACTGATTATAACAGCTTTGTGTATTTCAGTTAAAATATAAATTCAGAAATCATTTCTTGGAATTAATACTATATGTGTATACAGTGGCTACAAAACAGATATACAATTTAATATGTGAAATCTATATAGTTGTTTTGGGTTGCAGAATTTATTTAAATTATTTTGATGAAAATATCTCTTAGAGATGGATAGACCACTAAGGCGCAATCGAGACTCCTCCACAGTCATTGGAATGTATCCATGTGGGAAAACTCAAGGACAAAGTGTACGGTAGAAAAATTGCAAAACATTGACGAAATGAAAGGGCGCATCACAAACGTATTTACAGAGGTTGACGGACAGAAAGATTTGCGTCAGAAAGCTTGCAAAAGTGTGGCAGGCAGACTCTGAAATTGTGTACACAGAGATGAGTTTCAATTAGAACGCCTGCCAGATGAACTTGGGATTAATCTTCCTATAATTCCAAGCCATGGGTAAAGTGCCGTTAAAAATATTATCTATTATAAACTGTATACTTTGATTTTAATTTAATTACTTTAAAAGCTTTCGGTTCACCTGTATATATATCAGTTCCTGTTTATTTTGATATGTATATGTTATACATATCGAGTCTAGCTGCATAGCTTTGATTATGAAACATTTATTATAATAAATAAAATTATTTTGTTTTTTTTTTTAATTTCGTGCAAAGCTACTCGAGGGCTAGATGCGCTAGCCGTCCCTAATTTAGCAGTGTAGGACTAGAGGGAAGGCAGCTAGTCATCACCACCCACCGCCAACTCTTAGGCTACTTACTCTTTTGCCAACAAATAATGAGATTGACCATCACATTATAACGCCCCCACGGCTGAAAGGGCGAGCATGTGTGGTGAAACCGGGATTCGAACGCCTTAACACGTTTGGCCATGCCGGGTCCAAAATTATTTTTGAAAATAATGCATATTATCTTTCTACATATTCAGTTATTTGCACAGTTTGTTCTACCTGTGTGAGCAGATTTTGAGCACAAGTTATTTTCAGTGCATATTTTATAATGTTCGGGGAAGACGTTACGACCTTTTGCTTGTTACACAGATATTTATCACACTTGCTAGAGGTTGTTTTTAACCTGAAATATAACCATAAAGTCCTGAATGTTTTCTTCCCTGGCGTTTCTGGTGCGTGACTCATCGCGATGACAAGACACTTCCTTGTTTGATTTTAGCCTCTCGTTACATATCCACCCCACACTCTTGTGACGATAGAATATCAAGTTCTCATAAGATGATGCTTGTACAATTCAATTTAAGCAATGAAAATGTTTAAACATATTTGAAGAGCACGTAACAAACTCGTGAAAACACTCTTCATATTTACAAATTCCGCGTATGAAATTCAGTAGAAATGAGAGCATGCGTCACGTGATCAGCCACTCTATTTTTAGTACCGCTAAAAAAGGAGCCATAAATCATTTTGACTTGACACCCTTACCTAACTAGTTTTTTTTTATCTTTTAACACTATTTGTATCTTATTCTTTCATAACATTGATGAAATATAAATGTATTACAATAAACGTAGTGGAGAGTAACTTAATCATGATAAATAGCCAATTAAAAGAACAATTGTTGGTTTGTTTTGAATTTCGCGCAAAGCTACTCGAGGGCTATCTGCGCTACCCGTCCCTAATTTAGCAGTGTAAGACTAGAGGGAAGGCAGTTAGTCATCACCACCCACCGCCAACTCTTGGGCTACTCTTTTACCAACGAATAGTGGGATTGACCGTAACATTATAACGCTCCCACGGCTGAAAGGGCGAGCATTTTTGGTGCTTGAAAGGTTGCTGTTTTCAATTAAGCACAAAACTACACAACGGATTATCTGTGCTTTGCTCACCACGGGTATCGAAACCTGGTTTTTAGCGTTGTAAGTCCGCAGACATACCACTGAGCGACTGGGGGTACTAAAAGAACAAGAAAAATACATTTCAATAAAATACCAAAACACTTTTGAAAACACCCCGTTCTTTCAGTTAATAAAACATTAACTTCTCTCTAGCGTCATGATTATGAAATAATTTCCAGAATTTGAATATTAAATGTGTGATCGTTTACAAGTTTCGAAAAGTTAAGTAATATAATTAATCCCAATTGTCATATATTTGTGTGGAAACGAAAAAAAACAAAACAGTATTCAACAACTAAATAAAGAGGATTAGTGTATGTATGGATTTTCATATAGCACAACCACCTTATGCTATCTCTTGAGTCCACCGCGGGGAATTGAACCCCTTATTTTAGCGTTGAACATCTGAAGACTTACCGCTGTACTAGGAGGAGACTGGGTTAGTATATATCCAAGGGTTGAATAAACCATTTTGAAGGTTCAACGGTCAAAATTTTAAAGTCTCCAGAGATTATCTAAGGCCTTGAAAAGTTAATTTGTGATTAATATTGGAACACTAACTTCCAACTATAGGAATAACTATTAGATGTCACGTGATTTTTTTTTTTTTTTTTTATAGAATTACTGCGCAAACCTACACGAAGGACTTCTCTAAGTAGCCGTCCCTAATTTCGAACTCGTAGACCAAAGGAGAGACTGTCTCTCAACACCATGCGTCATTGACTGTTTGGTTACTCTTGTCTAAAAGAATTGTTGCATTTGACTACCACTCTTTAAACATACCTACGATCTCAAAGTGAAGAACGCAACCTTGCGCAGTGGGACACAACCATGGATTTTCGGATTTAAAATCCAGCACCGTAACCATAGGCTACATTTGGTTCTTAAATTAACATACAATATAATATATAGTTCTAAGAATTTTGGAGGTGGATAGAAAGTGAAAAGTTCCGAAGACACTTAAGAATTGTTCTGTTGCATTACTGAATATATTCAGTTCTCCATTGACATCAAAGCTTCAAAAGCTTTCAAAACTCTGATTATTTTGTAAATTATGTTAAAAAAAACATTTAAATGAAGTTTGAAGGACTTCATGAATTACAAACATATTACTATTTTCATTTTATATTTAATGTATATTTAACTAATGACTCGTAAGTTTGTTTTGTGTATAATTAAGTAAAAAGTTGCATAATATTGATTGGGCTATCTATGCTTTGTCCACCACGGGTATCACAACCCAGTTTCTACGCTTGTGAGTCTGCAGAGGGGAGGAATCAGCAAGACAATTGACACTTTTAACACCTATTTATCTCTGATGATGAGATCAGTTATGTGTCCATACTTATGTCTTTCTTTTAGAAATAACATGATTAAAACATAAGCACATTTCACAAATGTATAATACAAATCCACTCATCCGTCTAACCTCACTTTTTTTTATTTAAGTTTGTTTTTTTTACATGTTAAATCAAGAAATTGTCTTTTACCATGGCAGTGGTGGGTGATATTTAAATTAGTTATTTGTTAACACTACTGGATGTTTGTAAACATTACAACGTTAGACTTTGGATCGTTCCACGTTTACTGCAACATACCTGCACTGTTTACAATTCAGTGTATTATATCATACTGAAACACTAACTCAGGGTTGTTTGACTTGCAAGCCCACTTACTTTTGGTCACTTTTAATCGGCATCCCTCTTCTGGACCAAACAACCTCTGGGGTTGGGTTACCACGAATTTTACACTCAAAGTGTGCATCTCCACCATCGACGAAGTTTCCACCTACAGGAGGTTTCTCAAATATTGGAGGGGTTGCATTGGGAGGTCGGTGCATAGCCATATGCCTAGAAGAAACATTATATTTCATATATATATATATACTAACGAAACTATCAAAATGTGAGTATATGATCTAACTTATGCATGAGCAATCAGTCAGGAAGATGTAGATAGATGATTGAATGAACAATCGAGCGGACAAGCACATGAATAAAGGGTTGAATGAACTGAAAAACGTAAATGTTCGCGTTGCTTTTAACATTGATTAATCTTAAACATTTAAAGTTGTGAGAGCAACACTGAAGATGGTTGGACAGATAGTCTTGGATAGAAAGAAGTAGTTTATTCGTAATTTTCATAACATACTTGGAGAAAAATAAGTGTGGAACTTACTTATAAGGTGGCTGAATAACCATTTTGAATCTGAAAAAAGAGAAAAAGACGTAACGCTACAGTTAGAATTTAGTAAAGTTGTTGATAATTATATTTTATCAATTATTATGTTTTAATTACAGATATTTAAATCAAATCACATATAGGATTAATATGTTTGTCAAATGAAATACTTAGTAAAATCAAATCAGAAGTTGGACATATACACACGCTTCAAATGAATCAATCAAATTTATTGGTAATTTTTAGACATTAGGCATGTCCCTAGATGAGACAGCAATAAGACTTGCAACACTAATTTGAAATCCGAATTGAAGTGTGGTGGTCCCATATGAATTTGCTCTAAGACAAACAAGTCTTAGGCCTACATGAGAGATATTTACGTTACACCCTACTTGGCGTAGGCCTAATGCCGAAATGTCGCGAATAATTTTTTATTTACTTATGTTTAAGAACTAATAACGTGTAAAGTGTGTTGATATTATATAATTTTATTTTCAAATAAATGATTGAACGACCATAAACAGCAAATAAAACTGCTTTGAAGAAATAGTTTCACATTAAACTATTTATCATCCGTTTCAATATAACATACGATTTCCTCTATATTTTCTTTTTTGTCGTAAGCCACTGGACTCCAGGTGGAAAAGGTTTAGTTCGAAACGATCAGTAAAATGATATCCATTATTTATTATAGGTTATTATAGGCTTAACGTTTTATGATTAAGTTACGTTTTCCAACAAATGAAACAACTTCCAAACTGTTTATTTCCTTTTACCAGCTTTTTTAGTTACTACCTTAAATAAAGAGCACGCAGCATACTTACATAAATAGAAACGAAAACTAAAGATTCGTCTGGTGGACAAAAGCAACAGTGATTATTATACCGGTAAAGCCGTCTGCTTTCGTCTCAGTTTCTAGGATAGTTTTCAGGAATGAATTATGAAAAGAAAACTGACATCTGAAGATTATATTTACTTTTTATGGTTACTGCTGTTTCTTGGTGATTAAATGTTGAAATGACACAGCAGAGATAATATGTTTTTGTTCCTGCTGCAAGGATATAGCGCAGTAGTTATAAGACCTTAAGATTACAAAACAAATAAATTATCAGTAATTACTTCGTCACTTAATGATTAAAACGCCTAGAACTAGTGAGGACCAGGAACAGGTTTGAAATTCACAAATACACTACTTGGCTCTCTTACGAAAAATATATACACATCTTAGCTTCACTCAAAATATTACAATAGCTAACTAATTCACCTTTTCGTTGTCTTAGCAGCGCTAATCTTGCGAATGTATTGAGTGTTTAATTTCGTTATAACAATTCGCACGGCTTATGATGGTAAAAATATGAAATATTTAGAAGAAATTGTTGATACATCACACTAAAAATCTAAATAAAACCCTAGCGAGTTCGGTAGGTGGGTCTATTAAAAATGCTAGTGTTTCATGGGTTTTTAACTTCATCGGCGTCAAAGCCTTCATTCAAGAATTAGACAGACCCACCCATCAATAGTGGTGAAGTTCTATTGTTTTCGTCTTTTTTAAAAATATTTTTCTGTTGTATGATTCAATAGTCTTGTTTCCAGTGTAGCTAGAAACGCTGTCTCCGAAGTGGAGTTTTAGGGTTTTGTTCCAAGCTTGCAGAATGATTATCGCTACACTTTTATTATTTTTAGGAATGTTAAATACAATCAACTGTTTATATAAACAAGGTTTGTTTGTTTGTTTGTTTTTGAAATTCGCACAAAGCTACTCGAGGGCTATCTGTGCTAGCCGTCCCTAATTTAGTAGTGTAAGACTAGAGGGAAGGCAGCTAGTCATCACCACCCACCGCCAACTCTTGGGCTACTCTTTTACCAACGAATAGTGGGATTGACCGTAACATTATACACCCCCACAGATGGGAGGGCGAGCATGTTTAGCGCGACGGGGGCGCGAACCCGCGACCCTCGGATTAGGAGTCGCACGCCTTACGCGCTTGGCCATGCCAGGCCTATATAAACAAGGAGAAAAACAGATATATTATGTATTATCATGTTGAAACAACGTTATCAAACTTTGTGTCCATGGCATAACGTTAATTTTACTACCGATTATCATAAATATGACTTGTTATGGGAGTAGGTAATTTTCCACTGAAAATGTTAGCATCAAAATGATCGCCGACACTTGCCATTAGTAACTGTGTTGCAGGAAGTATGATGTATATTTAGCGCAAAACCACATAATGGGCCATCTGCGCTTTGCCCATAGTGGGGAATCGAGCCCCGGCTTCTGGTGTTACTGTTCTTGAAATTTATTGTTGACCCACCGCAGACTCTAGAAATTATGTTAATCTATTCAACAAACTAAATAATAACACTATAAGAAATTGAGAACGTGATTAAGATAGAATGAATAACAGAAAAACCTTAACAACAAGATAAATTGAAAAAAAAATTGCAATGGTTAGTCCTACATGTTGTAAAAGGACGTGTATCATTTAGAGATCTAAAGATAAGCAATGATATAGGACGGTCAAATGTAAGAAATAGTTCTAACTGCTTGTTTATCATTTGAGTCATCTACGCTCTAACCGCCATGGGTATAGAAATTCTATATTTTTAGCGTTATAAGCCTTCAAATTTACCGGCACTGAACCAGTCTGGGGAAGTAATTATTAAACAAAAAGTACTGACGATATAGAAACAACACGTGTGTTACGTATGGGATTCAAAACAGGCATTTCCATGTTGCTTTATCAGCATGTGGGGTTGAAGGGAGCAGTTTGTTTTTGCTGGTCTTGCTAAGGTTTGAATTTTACCAGAGTTATAGTTTTACAATAACCGAAAGCAGCTTGAAAAGACTTAGTTAATAATCGTTCATATAATCCCGAACATTATCGAATTACAACGGTTTGAAATTTTAGGAAATTTAAAAACTTACCGTTAAGTTCGTATAAGCCACGGATTAGTGTATCACTCGTCCTTATGAGCGTAACATAGAGCGCTCGCTCTCGTAGTAGAACACTCCACGCAAGGGATATATGCCGGCAAACGGAGGTACAGTCAGAAACTGGCGCTAATAATAGCCGTCCACTCAGCTGTCCTGTACGGATCAGCTTTCAAAAAGCCATTTTTGGAACAAGTTCCACCTTTTCTACACCACCTTCTCTTTCAACTGGTTGACTCAAATTTTACTGAAGAACTGCACAAAAACAGGTCCAATATTTGTGTATGTGTGACTCGTGTAGGTAATGCTGCAAATTACAATAGAAATCAGGTTGACTCATCCAGAAACGGGTGTGTTTATGAGTTGCATCGCTATTTCTTTCTGAGGGAGAGTAGAGTGAAACACTTCTCTGAACAGGTGGCTTCCAAAATATCTACCAATCATTACACGGAAAAAGTCACACACCAGAAACAGTTTTTTTTTTACATTAGTATAGCATGTTGCAAATAAGTTTTGAATTTTAGGCAAACTGTCATAATATTTTATGAATATTCACAATTTGCACACCATATTTTTTCAAGCTTGGTAATAGGGCAGACGATGTATCTTTGGAAAGATACGTAAGGGATGAGTCAATCTCTAATTTCGCGTTTGTTCCTGGCCTACTCCACTTCCGTACAAGTAGCGGTTCACGTCAGATGACAAGAATTTTCTAAACAACAACATTTTCCAAAGTTTCTAATTAACAACAGTGACCTTGACTAAGTTCATTTTTTTAGTATGAAACGTTCCAAAAAAAATTAAATCTTGAATGTCGTACATAAATAGAGAGAGAGATTAGACGAAAGTATAACAAAAAATGATACATAAACGTTTATTCACATATATATGTATATATAAACAGTATCTCGTTTCATCTTTAGTGGTTATTTGCCACCTTAAATGCAGTTACCCAAATCTTAATACATAACTAAACTTGTTAAATGTTATTAATTTTCAGTTTTCCTGAAATTTCAAACACCGGCGATTGTGGACGTACAATACTTGTTAACAATTTCGCTTTTCAAGCATAACTAATACATAATGGTTATTACATCTTTACGTGTCTAAAACGGGCACCAGAACTAAATCAACGTATCCCGTACATGCAACTGGCCGTACGACATATTTGTACGTATCGTTTTTTGGTTAGAATTGAATGTTTCAATATCTTTAACTTATTCTATGTAGTTGAAAGTAGAATCAAATAACTGATGAACATGTAATAATTATTTATGGTTGGGAAAAACAAAAGAACAAAAAATGCTAACTAACACACGACTGTTTTATGATTGTTTAATTTCGTATTCAGTTCCAGTAGGTGATTGTTTATGTATAATTAAGCACTTAGCTACACAATGTGCTATCTGTACTCTTGTCACCGCGGGTATCGAAACCTGGTTTCTACTGTTTTAAGCCCGTAGACATACCCCGACCTGAACAGAACTTCCCCAGTGATAAAAAATAAGTTTTTGATAAAAGGACATTCCCTCTTCAAAGCATAATGACTGATGAGTTTAGTGACAGTATTTGTTTTTGAATTTCGCGCAAAACCACTCCAGGGCTATCTGCGCTAGCCGTCCCTAATTTACTAGTGTAAGACTAGAGAGAATGCAGCTAGTTATCACCACCCACCGCCAACTCTTGGGCTACTCTTTTACCAACGAATAGTGGGAATGACCGTAACATAATAACGCCCCCACGGCTGAAAGGGCGAAAATGTTTTAGTGCGTCCGGGACTCGAACCCGCGAAACTAGGATTAAGAGTCAAACGCCTTAACACGCTTGACCATGCTGGGCCGTTAGTGACAGTAATTGGGTAAATAATTTTAAAAAAATGTTTCGTTGATTACAATTCCATGTTCCACCCAGTCAATGACTATAATATTTATTCACGAATATTAATGCTCTTAACTGTGAGTAGTTAATTTCTTTGTAGCTAAATTTAGAAATTTAAGTTTAATATAAGATTGTTTTCTTTGTATAATAGAGTTGATCAAGGGATTTCACAACTCATGGTTTAAAAAATAAAAACAACTAGAATTTTATATAATTACACCAAAGAGGGTGTTGGTGTCACCTGATGAGACTGTGGTTTGAAGAATTGAATTTTCTTTAAACTTTAAGAAATTATTTAAACGCGCGAAAACAAGAATTAGGTGAGAGCAGTGTTTGGAAAGTGTTGATTTGTTATTGAATTAAACAATTAATTCAGTGTTGTAAGTGTTGCGTTTTTGTCTTGGGGAAGGGGTCAACACGTAACACTAGCTAAATAAAAACCACAAAGAAGTTTCTTTAAATTTGAGAAAAAAAACACAAGAAAAACTCGATTTTTTTGTCTGAACTTCTAAAGACCAAAATAGTGGGATGGGCGTGGCTTCGTCTTCAGCGTTAATCTGAGGGTTTATTGTTCGCGACCCGCTATCAAAACAATGCACTCCTGACTTTTGGGTCTTGGGCGCGATAGAAGAGTGACTTCATATGCCGCTATTTCATCAGAAAAGATAAACTTACGAGTTAACGGTTAGTTCTCTTTACTAGCTGCCCTTTTCTAGTCCAAAATTAGTGACAATCAGTGATGCCAAAAAAATCCACTTGTAGAAAAAATATAGCCGTTTTTACATATATAAAATTAGTGACAGCTGTATGTGACATATAATCCTTGCGAAATTTTGAAATAAAGTACATTGAAATAGCATAGTTCATTAATCTCTAAACTGTTTATGATGTCATACAGTAGCTACTTGTATTTTACTTTCGTATAAGAGTACCAATAATTTGATTTGTTTACACACTGTGATATACACTTCTGGCCAAAATCTTAAGGCCAATGAACATAAAGAAAAATATGCATTTTGCGTTGTTAGACTCATCCACTTATTTGAGTAGAGCTTCAAAAGATGAAAATAAGAAAAGGGAAAATAAAAAAAAAAATTTTTTAGCATTTAATAGGGAAAATGCGTGTTCGCCCGAACTCAATCTCATTGAAAATGTTTGGGGGTGGATGGCAAGGGAAGTCTATAGAAATGGACGTCAATTCCAAACTGCATAATCTTCGTGAAGCCTTCTTCACCACTTGGAATAACATTCCAGTCAGCCTTCTGCAAACGCTTACATCGACCATGCCAAAGCGAATGTTTGCAGTTATTCGCAATGATGACCGTGCAACTCACTACTGAGATCTCTTGTTGGGCATTTCCTACCCTGTTTAGGACTTCTTTTTGGTATGGTCTTAAACTTTTGACCAGCTAGCATTTAGGCTAATTTCATAGTGTTCACATTTTCCCTATTAAATGCTAAAAGTTTTTTTTTTCAGAGAACGAAACCTTTTCCCTTTTCTTATTTTCATCTCAGCAAAATTTGAAGCTCTACTCAAATAAGTGGTTGAGTCTAACAACGCAAAATGCATGTCTTATTTTTCTTTATGTTCATCGCGTCCTTAAGATTTTGGTCACGATCGGTGTATTTCCGGACAAGTTCTAACCAAATGCTCAGTGTATCTCTAAGAAAGTTCTAACCAAATGCTCAGTGTATCTCTAAGAAGTTCTAACCAAATGCTCAGTGTATCTCTAGCTTGAAGTTCTAACCAAATGCTCAGTGTATCTCTAAGAAGTTCTAACCAAATGCTCAGTGTATTTCTAAGAAGTTCTAACCAAATGCTCAGTGTATTTCTAAGAAGTTCTAACCAAATGATCAGTGTATCTCTAAGAAGTTCTAACCAAATGCTCAGTGTATTTCTAAGAAGTTCTAACCAAATGCTCAGTGTATCTCTAAGAAGTTCTAACCAAATGCTCAGTGTATTTCTAAGAAGTTCTAACCAAATGCTCAGTGTATCTCTGTATCTCTAAGAAGTTCTAACCAAATGCTCAGTGTATTTCTAAGAAGTTCTAACCAAATGCTCAGTGTATCTCTAAGAAGTTCTAACCAAATGCTCAGTGTATTTCTAAGAAGTTCTAACCAAATGCTCATTATTTTTCCAAATTATTTCAATATGTCTGCCTGCCACTTTCAAGTTTAATCCTACTGCAAGCAAGGTGTGTTTTACATGCCGGACTCTTGATCTCTGTCCGTACCTTTCATAAAAAGTGTAGCCGATGCTTCATAACTTTATGATTGGAAGGATATGTTTCGTTATGACGTAGTCATAAAAAAGCCACAACATTAAAATATTAAATGAGTTGCTCTACTCTAAACATTTACGTCATTTCTTTAAGTGACAAATCCACTTTCCTTGCTAACCATACAATCTTCGTGTTATATAAATCAGATTATTTTGTTTTTATTGTTCATTAGACAAACTTGTTGTTTGATTTTAAAAAAATCTTAAATGTTTTTTTTTGGTTTATTTGGTAGAAAATAATACAAATTCTAGTACTTCTAATGATAACGAAGGCATCTTCTTCGTCTGTGAGTTCTACAAAAACTGTAGTACAAGTTTATCTTTCTCCCAGTAATAACACTAGAATGTAGGGTTCGGTAACTCTGGTGGGCATAACACAGATAGCCAATTATGTTGCTTTGTGCTTAACTTCAAAACAAACAAAAAGTTTCACTTAAACACTAATAGGGCTATCTTCACGAATAAACAAAGCCTTAATAAGAATTCAATTTGATCTTCTCGCGCACGCTCTACTCTTTTATGTTTTTAGTACTTCGTTGAAAAACACAAACGCAACACCAAATTAACTTTCTAATTCAATAGTAAATCAACAATCTCTCAACACTGCTGGCCCGGCATGGCCAGGTGGTTAAGGCGTTCGACTCGTAATCCGAGGGTCTAATTCGCGTTTTTGTACTTTCAAGTCATTTCTTGAATAAACTTTCATGAAAATGTTTCACATAGCCTATAATAATATTTTTAAACTCGCGAACTCACTTAAATTTTGTTCCTGTTTGTTTGTTTTTGAATTTCGCGTAAAGCTACACGAGGGCTATCTGCACTAGTCGTCCCTAATTTAGAAATGTAAGACAAGAGGGAAGATAGCTTGGCCTGCCGCCAACTCTTGGTCTACTCTTTTACCTACGAAAAGTGGGATTGAACGTCACATTATAATGCCCCCACAGATTAAAAGGGCAAGCATTACTGATGTGACGGGGATTCGAACCCGCGACCCACAGATTACAAGTCGAGCTTCCTAACCACCTGGCCATGCCGGGCCTGATTTTGTTTCTATCCTCAACGACTTAAAAATACGACAAACAATACGAAACACTACGAGAGTCAGCCCAGCCGTTAATGTTTTGTTTGTTTAGAGTTAAGTATAACGCTACACAATGGGCTATCTGCCCGTTTTCTACCTTCGTAAGTCTGCAGACGCACCGCTGTTAATGAAGGTAATATTCTGGAATTAACTTAAGCTAATGGACTTTCTCATGCATTTTATTTTCTATATTAACATTATTATTTACTTATATGTAGAATATATCGTGGGCAATTCGTGTGGGTATTTTTTCCACCTGATTGACGCCTTTTGCACACATGATTCAATTTTGTCTCTAATTTTGACTATGAAATACAGAGAAGGCTGTCAGTTAACAGCCCCCTCCGCCACAAGGGCTTCGTTTGTTTGCAAACAAGTAAGAGGAAAAGCTGTCACTGTTATAAAGCATGCACAGCTGAAAGTTTGGATCGTGTTTAGTTTATTTTTGTTTTTGAATTTCGCGCAAAGCTACACGAGGGTTATCTGCGCTAGCCGATAATTAATATTAATTTAGCAGTGTAAGACTAGAGGAAAGGCAGCTAGTCATCACCACCCACCGCCAACTCTTGGGCTACTCTTTTTACCAACTAATAATGGGATGGATCGTACATTATAATGCCCCCACGGCTGAAAGGGTGAGAATGTTTGGTGTGACGGAGATTCGAGCCCGCGACCCTCAGATTACGAGTCGAACGCCTTAGCCCACCTGTTCGTGTTTAGTAGAATCACGGCACGAACCTTAGATCTTATGATAAGCGGCGTGGTATGCTAAGCATAAGGCTAAGCCTTGCCCATGATTAAGAGAATAACAAACAGTTGTTTTACTATTTCTTCAGTTTTTCTATACTCATTCCAAAATTATTCTGTTCTTCTTAGAGTAATGTCCGTTGGAAAAAAAGAAATCAATGTAGTGAAAGATACACGAAGCTTTCAACCAGAGGTTTTTTTTTTTTTTGCAAAAGAAACTTCATTCGAAACACATACTAAAATATTAACAACCAATTTCACGAGAACAAAGAAAAAAGAAAAAGAAACTAATAAACAACACAAAATACCAACTGTTCAGGTGTGTTTAAAAACAAACAAATGCTAAATATTTCCTTTTATAAAGGAATACACGTTTCCTACAAATAAAACACAGTTACGCAGTAAGTCCTATTTTGGTTAAATAAAAATTACTACTGTGTTAAAGTAATAGCTGTGGTATATTAGGTCATTACAAGTCTAAACCGTATATTCCAGTTCGTGTGTTTTCACATGTGTTTGTTCATTTCTTTTGAATACTCACACGAAGCTACTCAAGCTAACTGTCCATAATTTTCCACTGATAGACTGGAAGAAAGACAGTTAACTTCAACAGTAACCACAACCTGTTCTTGGGTCAGTCTAATTAAATAGTGAGATTTTATCGTCATTCTTATAAGGCACCTGGCCCAAAAACGCCTGACGCAAAACAAAAACCTTTGGATTTAATCTGGCACACTAATAGCATGGCCATTCCTGGCCCATCTTTTTAAATAGTATTATGCACTTTTAGAACGCTTCGATTTAAAATCAATTACTTCTCCAAACTTTCACATTGAGTAAAGCCTACATAACATGGTGGTTAGGACGCTTGGGTCATTATAAAGTGTCGGTCAATTCCACTTTTTGTTGGTAAAATAACAGCCTCATATTTGATGGTGTATAATGTTGACTAACTGCTTTCCCTCCGTTTTATCACTTCTAAGTTAGGGACGACTGTAGTCGAGTCTTGGAGCCACTTTGTGCAGGGCCCTACATGGCCAAGCGTGTTAAGGCGTGCGACTCGTAATCTGAGGGTCGCGGGTTCGCATCCCCGTCGCGCCAAACATGCTCGCCCTTTCAACCGTGGGGGCGTTATAATGTTACGGTCAATCCCACTATTCGTTGGTAAAAGAGTAGCCCAAGAGTTGGCGGTGGGTGGTGATGACTAGCTATCTGCGCTAGCCGTCCCTAATTCAGCAGTTCAAGACTAGAGGGAAGGTAGCCAGTCATCACAACCCATCACTATCTCTTAGGCTTTTTTTTAAACAACGAATAGAGGGAATGACCGTAAAATTATAACGCCCCCACGGCTGAAAGGGCGAGCATGTTTGGCGCGACGGGGATGCGAACCTGCGACCCTCAGATTACGAGTCGCATGCCTTAACACGCTTAGCCATGCCGGGCTTACCAGGACTATCACTATTATACCTCATCTTACCGGCCTGGCATAGCCAGGTGGTTTAAGGCGTTCGACTTGTAATCTGAGGGTCGCGGGTTCGAATCCTCGTCATACCAAGCATGCTGGCCCTTTCAGCCGTGGGGACGTCACAATGTTACGGTCATTCCCTCTATTCGTTGGTAAAAAAAAAAAGTATAAGAGTTGGCGATGGGTTGTGATGACTGGCTACCTTCCCTCTAGTCTTGAACTGCTAAATTAGGGACGGCTAGTGCAGATAGCCCTGGTGTAGCTTTGCGCGAAATTCAATCCAAACCACAACGATGTTATCAATTACCTAAGCCTTTTTCCCTCTCGTATCTCTTGTTGTACAGAGCTATTCAAAGATAAGACCCAGCTGGGATGTCGTTAATAACTTTATTAAAATCTTCTTTGTGTGTTTTCTTATTCTCTTTTTGTCTCCAATTCTCTTTCAACTTAGTTTAACTGATGAGGGTGCTGTTTCCGATTGAATCTATAGGTTCTCTAACATAAAATGTTAAATTCTGTCAACTCTGCCTTGATTTGAAACAAACACGTTGAAGATGTTGAAATCACATTTCAGCTGTCAGAATGGAGAAGAAAAAGGACTGGAACTGCATAGATGGATTTATTTTTTATAAATACAGCAGATGATACCAAACTAATATCCGGATTACGTTCTCATAATGTTGATGCTGATAATAATGAACATCATGAATTATAATGATGTGAATACTGTGTGTAGATCTGAGTTGGTCCGGAAGTATTATCATACCGGATTCAAGAACTTCTGAAATAATGAATTTTTACCATCAGGCTGGTCATTTCTCTTGTCACGTAGCTGGTTGATCGCATGGCTAGATGGTTAAGACATTCGACTCGTATTCCGAGGGTCGCGAGTTCGAATCCCCGTCAGACCAAACATGCTCATCCTTTCAGCTGTGGGGACGTTATAATGTGATGGTCAATCCCTCTGTTCGTTGCTAAACGAGTAGCCCAAGAGTTGGCGGTGAGTATTGATGACTAGCTTCCTTCCCTCTAGTCTTACACTGCTAAATTAGAGACGGCTAGGGCAGATAGCCCTCGTGTAGCTTCACGCGAAATTCAAAGTAAACCGCATGAGTAAAGAGAATCGATTAAAATAGGACTCTGACTCAATCCTCGTGATCAATCAAAACGAATGGTTAGAAAAAGAACGGGTCGTTCTCGAATGCCAGAGCGAGTTTTATGGCAGCGAGTCCGGAACCGTGTATCATTAGGTTCACAGACCAGGCATGCTAATTTCTAAGCCATTCCCGGTTCTCCTCGAATCTGCAGTACAGCAATTATTTTTTTCATTATTTTTATTCAAAAAATCTTTCCTCTGGAATGTACTTTACATAATAATAATGACGTAATTTTATAGCTCAATTTAAAAAGTTGTAATATAACCTTTAAGCTACTTAATATTGACTTGAGATACAAATAAGCTTCTGTGATTCATAAGATAATATAATAAAGCATGTTTTAAGAAAACTTAATAAAATCAGTCCAAATTCCATAAATATGAACAAAAATATATCTGGCAGTGCCCCAAATTTCCGTTTAGTGTCTTGAAAAAAGAACAATAAAAGATAAAAAGCCATGATCGATATCATACTGAAAAGCCGAAAATTCCAGCGTCTATGGGACCGAACTCCGAATCCTTTAATTACCTAGCAGCGCCTGTGATAGCTAGCGTTCTTTTTTAGCTTGAAAACATGTGACCACATTCTTCCCAATTGAGGATAATTAATTATGCATTATGTTAAGTTTTCTTCACGTCAGTTGACGTCTAGAGGAGGACCATTTACAAAATAGCTCTTTGTTCTATTTTTTACAAACGTATTGTATGGCTCTAACAAAAACATTTGGTTTGTTTGTTTTTGATTTTCGCGCAAAGCTACACCAGGGCTATCTGCGCTAGCCGTCCCTAATTTAGCAGTGTAAGATTAGAGAGAAGGCAGCTAGTCAGCGCCACCCACCGCCAACTCTTGGGCTACTCTTTTACCAATGAATAGTGAGATTGACCGTCACATTAATACGTCCCCACGGCTAAAAAGGCGAGCGTATTTGATGTGACGGGATTCGAATCCTCGACCCTCAGGTTACGAGTTAAACGACCTTAACCATCTGAGCTAAAATATTTGGACTATGCAACGCATGATTGCAAACTGTTTTAAGTCTATTCTTTAATCAAGTACATCAAATAATAAGATGAAACCCGTAATCCAGCAGGAAAACATAAGCGAGTAAAACTTATAAAAACAGTTCTCGTCGGTATAAAACATCAGCTTTGTCTTTTGGCATATTTGTCGCTCATTGAATCTTTACTTCATTTTTCACTGCAAATATATTCCACTCTTCTAATTCTTCCGAGATTTATATATTTAATTATACTTAAAATAATTCAGAAAAGTCGTTGCTACCTCTTAACATCTTAATACAGATAGCGTTACCCCTCGAGGCTTAAAGCAACGGTACTGCAGTTTCCCTATAAGTAGACTGAGACAGTGTTTACGTTAACTAAAGAAACTAATCCCCCCTGCTTCCAGTTGGTCCCCGGAGCGTGCTTTGGCCTACTTACTTCACTAATTATATTTAAACTGTCAGAGAAAATTCATATCAACTACTGGAAGACAGTTTCACGACCAAAATGTTCGTGTTGTTCTTGTCGAGCTAAACGTTATTCATCAGGCTTGGTGGAACGAGCTAGAGCTATAATAGTGTTAATTTTAGGTTATGTTTGGAATGGAGATCAAGATGGGACTGAACTTTTAGGATTATTTTTGGGAACTATTAGGTTGAGGAATAATTCGTGAGCGTTTTTAAATAATTTCATTCAAGCATTACATGCACGACTATACAATACTTCAATGCATGAACACATTACACCCAAAACATTTATTATGATACTTTATTTCATGTAATACCTAGGTATATAGTATGCATTGTTTTAAACGAAATTGCAAGAAATTAAATGTGAAAAGCAGATGGTGTCGAAAATGCTCGATTTTGTCCACTTGACATTCCATTTAATGAGCTGAAAATGAAAGCAAAAAATTAAAGACATATGAAAATCAAACACACCATCTATTAGAGCAAAAAATTATCTACCAAATGACATGAAATATTTTGCGAAAGCGTTTCATTTATGAATATATATTTTTAACTTGAAAAAACGCTCACGAATTATTCCTCAACCCAATATTATGATGTAACATTTAATAATCACGTTTCTTTTAACGCTAAACTAATCCATCTTGAAATAATAGTGGCTACATCGGCTGGTATTGAATTCAGTTTAACTTGTACTTGTCAATATCAGCTATCGTTCGTTTAACTGGTGTTAAATTTAATTTAACTTGTCAATACCAGTCAGTACGTCTGACGGGTGTTGAATTCAATTTAACTTGTACCAGTCAATATCAGCTATTGCACGTCTGGCTGGTGTTTAATTCAATTTAACACACACTTTTTTAAACCTGAAGAGTACTGTATGTACTACACATACCTGTAAGATTTGGGTATAGCTGTCCCTAATTATAAATATACCAGAAATAAGGCAGTCGATAAAAAAGCACCAGCCATTACAAGGACTATGTGTCTTTGAAATTAATAACTATCACTTTCATAAAGCTGGCATCACGGCACGAACCTTGGTCCTTCCGGTACACAGCCCAGCACGGTGACCACCAGTTCACACCCGTCCCAACTGTACCTATCAGTATTGGGTATGTACACATCATATTGATGATGTATTTAACACAATTATTTTACACGTGGATGATGATGTATTTTAAATAATTTTTACCTGTCAATACTGGTTGGTGTACATATCTGGCTGGCGATTTTACCGACTTATGATGTAACAATACTATTTAGAATAGATTTTCATGTCATCCATACACACCGTATCAACATAGTTTGTATAATACACATTACAGAACAGTTGGTTTCAAATATGCCTGCGACATACCTGGTGGCCCAAGTTTTTCTTCGTCTTTATAGAACTGCAATTGTTCCAAACTTGAGTCCAAGAATAGCCTCAAGGTTGTTTATGTATTACAAGCCAATGAAGGCGTTACCTGGACAATTTTCTCTTCTCAAATTTAACGACACGTGCATAAATTAAAAATGTTTAAAAACGGTGACCATTAGTTCTTTTGATGTAAGATTTCCTTGTCATAAAATGAGTCAGTGAATAATTAAATAAATACAATTAATTTTAACTTTTATCAATTTGGATTTTTTTTTCCATTTTAAATAAGTTAATATTAGTTTTACGAGTCGATTTTACAACTTTTGTTTTACTTTCAAATAAGTTTAAGACTATAATTTATTGTTGTATTAACTATAACAAGAAATTATAGTTTAAGACTATAACGTACAGTGTTGGAAACTTCACAAAGCTGGCGGTGGATATGATAAATTATCATTAACATATGGGCTGTTTAAAAATAATGATATTCTAGTAGCAAATTTTGCGTTTACTCTTTTATTTATTCTGCACTCTCACTGTAAATGGAAGATTTTCCTGGCACTAATTATGGGAAACTATCCCAGAATACCTGTTACAGATTCTGGTCAGGTTCTCAAATCTCCGAGTCTGGCTCTGTGCCAAAGTGTTGAATAAATCATTGGAATTATGCCAAATAAAACACATAATAAGTTGTACCCCAGGGTAGTTATATTATACACACGTCAATAACATTTGGATATTAATCCATTCATAATCGTACATTACTTATTTCACAAACATCTTTTCATGTGAAAACTACAAAAAAAGTTTCCGCTTTAAAATCCCTATCACAGAAATAACTTTCATTAGTTGATAACAAATAAGTGTATACTTCCAATCAACGCCAAATGCATATCCATCTCTTAATTATTTAGCAAGATCTGCGATTTATATTCAACACCATATCAAAGGCAAGAGAAAAAGTTGATAAATTTTAGGTTTATACAATTCGGTACAGCTTGTGTTATTTATCTTTGGTGTACCAATTTATATCAGAATTACATGAAAGTTATAAAAAATATTTTTAATAGTGTTTCGTACATCACACGGTAGTAGTTCCGTAAGGTGGCGTTATTTTTGGCTAATTTCCTCCATTTAGAATTTTCCAATGTACTATTGAAACATTTAAAACCTTCCCATTTTCTCCAATCATGTTGTTCTACGGAAGAAAAACTTAAAATATTAAACGTTTACCATGTCCTAATCCGGATGAGTCTTAATGATCGAAATATAACAAAGTAAAAACTTGCTATTTGCATAATTTATTTATAATCTGACCATTTACACCCTTGTGCAAATTAATTGAAACAAGACAGAAAATTACGATTTTTTCAATTTTTTGTGTTTTATTTCTGAGAATCCAAAAATTACTCCCAAATTAATACATGATATGCCCGCCTTTATTTTTCAGATCATTAATCCGCTTTGAATCGAGTTCACGAGTTGACTGTAATCTTTACTAATTCTTGGATCTCATAACCACACCTCAATTAGCTTATCTTTCGTAGTACAGTCTTTTCCCCGAAGTTTTTCTTTACAAATCGCCCAAAGATTTTCAATAGGATTTAAGTCCGGAGAGTTTCCAGCACCTTTATTCGCGTTGTAGTCGTAAAATTCTTCACAAGTTTCGATGTGTGGCACGGAGCCAGATCTTGCTGAAAAATGCCAGATCCATCTGGAAATCTCTTTTTCAATTCTAGAACGACTCTTCTCTGCAAAACTTTGATGTACTGTGGTCTTCGCATCATACCTTCTACGATATGTAAGTCTCCGACGCCATAATAACTGAAAAAGCCCCAAAACATCTTCTTCAAGGGACGTTTTACAAACTGATTGATGTGAGATTCTCGAAGTTTCTCACCTGGAGATCTGCGAACATGCAGACTTCTTTGACTCTGTACGAAGAAATGATTCTTGTCACTGAATAACACCTTCCTCCATTGTTCTTGCGTCCAGTTCTTGTATTCAGACCCCACTGATACCGTTTTTTCTTCATTCAGTTGGTAAGTTGTTTTTTGACTGGTCTCCTTGCCCTTCTAACGCAATTTCAAATGATATAATATTCCTCAAAATTTCGTTATATCCCAAAAATAGAGCAACCGTACTGCAAAACACAGCTAATGACGCCGTTTGTGTGAAAAAAAATGACTATTAAAGGAAATCAGCAGGTCCAGCGAGCCTACAGTGGCCGCCATGCTGAAAATATTGTAAAATGACCATTTGTTTCAATTAATTTGCACAAGGGTGTGGAATACACCAATTTTGTGTGTGTGGGTGAGTTTAAAGACTCGAAGATGGATAACAACAAACCATTAGGCGAACGTGAAAACTAAATGTGCGTTATTTGAATGTTTTAAATTTAAATAATTTTAAAAGTTTTAGCATGCAGTCAAGTTGCCGGCATTGGTTTCCAGCCTCGTATCTGGTGTTACTAACAATTAAAGTTCCGAGCCATGCTTTTTAATAGTATTAAAAGAAAATCTGAGCAATAGAATAAACTACAGCAAATGATAGACATGACTGATAACCAATATGAAATTTGTATTTTTTAAATTTATGTTATGATTTTTAGCAAACTCATACACCTGAAGAAAAATAATTACTTTTCTCCTCTTGTTAAACCAAAATACTGCGTATTAAATTTTTCTTCGAGGAACTTGTCCAAAGTCACAGAAAAATTTTGTAAGACACAAGTGAATAAAGATTGTTAAGCCTAAATATACACCTGCCAATTATGTATTTTTAACAGTGCATGAAAAAACTATTAGTTAGAAACAGTGCTTTTAAGCTAACTGTATACAGTTTACTTGAATTATTTCTAGAAATAACAATAATAATAAAACTATGAACAAAATAAAAATAATAGTATGTATTGAAACTAATGATATGATGGTTTACACTGCATAGTGTTTACTTAATCTTAATTTTTCAAATCTGTTTACTTTGGACTTCGATGTAAATATTTGTCATAGAATTACAATAATTCCTGATTAAAATCAAAAATATAATTTTTATCATCAAATATGACGAATACATCAATATTTATAAACGTCCAATTCTGAAGGCTCCCTTTAAAATATTCTAGGATCTGAGAATGTATGACGTTCTTTTTAACATGTTTATTGTAGAGACTTTAAATTTCAGAATTATTGGAACAAATTCTTTATGTAGAACATGATTTTTGCAGGTTGGAAAAAAATTGTGATAAATTTTTAACAATGATTTCAATAAGGATATATGGTACATTTACATCTAATGTGAGTTTATACTTTGTACCAGTCACTGCTTGTAAAAATGGTCTAGAGACTGTCCACAATATTAAAATGAAAGATGTACACCTTTGCAAACTTTATGATAAAATCTAAGAACAAAACCAATGGAAATGGCATAAACAAAAAATATTTTTGCACATAACTGTACTAGTTGATTCCTTTTACATAATTATAACAGACATATAGAATTTAGTTTGAAAATCATAAACAAAGAAATATTGTGCATGTTTTATCTACATGTACAAACAAAACAAAGTATTAAAAAATAACATTTCTCTGAAATATGACAAACAACTCTCTTCCTACAGGGAACTTTTGACAAATAAATATGCTATCAGCATGAACAAAGTCTTATTCAATAATAATGTAAAACATGAAAAATTTATTAAAATCTGTTTAAGAATCTTCAAAATTTCATCTTCAGTAATTTAGATGTACAAAATATAAACAGTTGGAAATACAACAGAAATATGATACAATTTGTAACAAACAAGTGAACACTTTAAATATATCATGAAAAATTGAAAAAATATGTAATGTAAATAAAATAGCTAAATTAAAATAACCTTAAATTAAATGAAGAATTTATTATTTAGAAAGAAAAGTTACAAACCCTTCCAATTCCACTGTCTACCAATACATTATAGAAATGGTTTATTTGATTGTTTTATCCAACCTTAAAATTCTCCCAAAGGCCAAGCATGAAAATACATAAAAACTACTCTTCCATCTCTGATATACATTTTATTTTTAATCTATTGTAAGTAATTCATTTGTCCTACATATTTTCATTTTCTCTTGTTCTTCCTTCTTTTATTCAAATTGTATCATGTATCTGCTGTAACTACCACCATGCTTATTCTCTTATACCTAAATTACTGAAGATAGAAATTTTAATATTCTGAAATGTTTAATAAATGTTTCATATTATTACTTTCATGTTTCATATTATTACTTTCATGTTTCACTTTATTATTCTGGTTTTTACTGCGCGGTACAAACCTTCAGTTAGTATTTTATCTTTTCATCCAGCAAACAGCAAGTCTTTTTGTTTTACATGCATTTTGAACCTTTATAACATGATTTCCATTATAATATATAACCTTAATCCAACTACTCTATTGTTTTTTTTTGACAATACTTATAATGTAATTTAGCAGTAATATACGTATGACACGTCACAATAAAACTGGTAATAATCTAAATAACACTGTTCTTTAAGTTAAGATACAGCTATACACTATTTTTACTGAAATTGTGCATTAGGCAATTAAGAATTGATGTGGTTTAAATTATCATCAGTTTGTTATGATACTATATTACACATAAAACTACTACTAAATATTGTGCTTTGCAAGATAAGCCTTACCACACCTAAATATTAATTCACTTTTACAATATCTCCATGTTATACTTCATGGGCATATGAAGCCACTTCACAAATAACTATCAGTATTTCACCTTTAGTGAGTAATTAGCAACAAATATTTTTCTTGTTAAACAAGAAGATATAGCACATACAAAAATATGTATCAATAAATCAACTTCTGTTTTTTTGTTTGTTTTTACTTAGATGTTTCAAACGAGTGAAAGAAAAGCATGTTATAATGTCAACCCATTCACACAATACTCAGGTTCATCTTACACTTTAGGAGTTTAAACGTCAATAGTTTCAAACACTTTCTATTATTCTTCCATGTTTCTTCAGTTCCCAGGTTCTTGTGAAATTCACTTGCCTTTTATTTGGTGATTTTTTGTGTTAACTCTGTTATTATAGTTAATGTCTTGACAAGCATGGCAAAGTGGAGGAACACGGCAACATAACCCAAGCCTCCTGGAAGTTTTCCTTTTTAAACTCTTGTCTTTTACTTTTATTTGAATATTCTGATCAACCATGTTGCAAGCCTGAATTCCTTATGCTTTAGAAATTTACAGAAGTAATTTGCTACATTAACTGAGATTTTCAGAAAGGCCTGACAATTTATGACTGCAATTGTAATACCAGATAGTCTCAGTATTTTTGTGGTCATATTTATGACTAACATTAAACCAAAAGTTCTTCCATAAATATTTAAAAGGACTGTATATAAAAAGACACATTTTCTGATTTTTTAAAACATCATTTGTTGTAATGAATTCCTGATGCAAACAAATTCAATGTAAAGCAAAACAAAGATCACTGGTCCCTGAATGACTACAAAACTGTGTAGCAAAAGCAAAAATAACAATAAACATTCATATAGTTCCACAGGGTAAAATACTAAATATCAATGTATAATCTAATTTTTTCTAAATTGCTTGTTCAACATAAAATGGTCAGATATGTGTTTATAGGGATTAAATCTTGAAAACTATAATTGAAACAATATTTTAAAGTTATAAACCAGGCTTCAAACTACAGCTTTTGTAACTCTTCTTCAAACATGTAAATAAGTAACTGACAGTTACAAATTCTTCTACATTAAGTGTAGGTTCATTAATTTAAGGCACATATATTATAAAAACACAATAGATATTATTATTTACTTAACCATATATTATAAAAACACAATAGATATTATTATTTACTTAACCATACTTCTGTAAATTTCAAACCAAGCACAAATAAAACTACAGCTCTTTCTTGAAACTAGGAATTCCAATGCATTTTGAACACAAGAAACTGTTCAAGAAGAACAAAGGACAACTCTTCTGGAATACAAGCTACTGTTATGTTTAGTTCAATGGGTAACATTTAATATTTGATATTTTCTATGATAAAATATAAGGTATAACTTTTCAGAACTAGTTATTCATTATTACACTTATTTTTAGAGTTACGGAGTTCATAAATATTTATAAAAGCTTTATCAGATTATTTCTGTTTTTGTAACTTTTTTTTCAACAACATTGCTCTTTTTTCTTCCTCTTCTCTCTTAATGTCTTCCAAATCTTCCATCATACCAATTTTGGCACTAGAATAAGGAAAAAACAATCATATATTATACATAAAGAATAAAATAAATAAATTATCAGCCTTTTATGAATATCAAGTGTCAAAGTAAATATATAGGTATCCCATTTTATTTTAATATTTCAACAATTTAAACACTATGTTTCAGTTAACACTATTTCACATAGGTTGAAGAAAATATTTCTAAAGATTATTATAAAAACCTCAAAATCAGCATAAAAAATTAACAATTCAAAAAAGTAAAAGAAAGACTGGCTTTTATAAAAACTACTGTATTAGCCCTTAAACAGCAAGAATGTTGTAGATAGCAGCATCAAATGATGTTGACATCTGTTTACGGGTTAAAAACAATAGAAGGTTTAGTTGTGAACTCACTTGCTAAATTACATCATAAAACTACCAATACATATACACATATATATGTACATATTACACATCAATCTTTCATGTATTAATCTCACAATAAAAAGTTCAAACAGGTTTTCCTCTTAAAATTTTTTTAAAGTATTTCAGTCTGAAAATGTGTAGAAAGGTCATATATAATATAAACAAGAACATTACACTACAGTCAATGATAACTTACCTTCTTTTTTCTTCTTTCATTATGTCCACATAGCTTGCTTCCATATTGTTATCGTCATCATCATCATCCATATATGTATACCTGTTTCATAATAGATAGAAGATTAATGAAACAAATGTATATTCCTTCTCATCTGTTTCATTTTAATTACACTATGTAACAAAATTATTACTTTTTATTGTTCCTGGGTAGGAAGTGTTATTTCCCAATTGCTTATGTCTAAAGTAAATGGAAAATACCTATTTTTCTGTTCAAACTTTGCTTTTGTGACCTGGGTAATGAAATTTTCAAACTTACCCACTTTCCAAACTATTCCAGGTAGATTCAGTGCTGAATAGATGATAGAGAATTTTCTTGAACTCTCCATAGTAATATATATATATATATATACAGGGGCTCACCACTTCAGTTTAGTTCTAGCTGCCTGAGTGAATACATAGACCTATTCAAGGAGGCTTTACCAAGTTTTCCTGTTACCTTTGCCTTTGGAACAGCAGGGACACTGTAGCACACTATAACAGCAAAAACTGGCCACAACAGACCGACTTCTCTGTGGAGAGGCACAATGTCAAGTGTGAGCCACTAGTGGACCTCCAGAAGATGTTGTTTCCACCACTGCATATAAAATTGGGTCTTATGAAACAATTTGTCACAGCTCTTGATAAGGAGCCTGCAGCCTTCAAGTACCTTCAAACCTTCTACCCTAAGCTGTCTGAGGCAAAGCTGGTGTCCTAGTTGGATCACAAATAAAGAAGATCCTGGAGTGCACAGAATTCCCTAAGAAATTCAGTAGGAAGGAAAAAAAAACATTTGGGGCAGCTTTGTCACAGTGGTTCGGGGCCTTTTGAGCAATCACAAGACTGAAAATTATATGTGGAACTGGTTGAGGCTCTGGTGAGGAACTACGGTAAAATGGGCTGCAGGATGTCCCTGAAAGTCCATATCCTTGATTCTCATCTTGATAAATTCAAGGAAAACATGGGAGCATATTCAGAGGAACAAGGCAAGAGCTTCCACCAAGATATACTGGACTTTGAACGCCGCTACTAAAGAGCATATAACGAAAACATGATGGAAGATTATATTTGAGGGCTGATACACAATAGTGATTTACATTACAGTCGCAAATCTCGAAAAACTACTCACTTCTAAACATTTTCGTATAACTTTAATATAAATACATGTAAATCTTGATTCATATGTTGTTTTATTCAGACCTTATGTAAATAAAAATGTGCAAATTTGCCTGTTTTTACATAGAAAATAGATTAATTTCTAAATTTCATTATACAGGTCACAAAAGCAAAGTTTGAAGGGAATAATGACCATTTTCTGTATTTTTACAACATAAGCAATTAAGAAATAACACATATTAACCAGGAACAAAATTTGTGTTACATAGTGTTATGGTTACTATGAGTACAGTTTTATCTTGTACTAGGAACATGTGAACCCATAAAACACAAAATACATTTAAATAACATATATATACACACACACAGATATATATATATAAAGTTATTTAAATGTATTTTGTGTTTTGTGGGTTCACATGTTCCTATATATATACAGCAACAGACTTTACAGATAGAAACAGCTGAGTAATTTATGTGTTTTATGGGTTCACATGTTCCTATATATATACAGCAACAGACTTTACAGATAGAAACAGCTGAGTAATTTATGTGTTTTATGGGTTCACATGTTCCTATATATATACAGCAACAGACTTTACAGATAGAAACAGCTGAGTAATTTATGTGTTTTATGGGTTCACATGTTCCTATATATATACAGCAACAGACTTTACAGATAGAAACAGCTGAGTAATTTATGTGTTTTATGGGTTCACATGTTCCTATATATATACAGCAACAGACTTTACAGATAGAAACAGCTGAGTAATTTATGTGTTTTATGGGTTCACATGTTCCTATATATATACAGCAACAGACTTTACAGATAGAAACAGCTGAGTAATTTATGTGTTTTATGGGTTCACATGTTCCTATATATATACAGCAACAGACTTTACAGATAGAAACAGCTGAGTAATTTATGTGTTTTATGGGTTCACATGTTCCTATATATATACAGCAACAGACTTTACAGATAGAAACAGCTGAGTAATTTATGTGTTTTATGGGTTCACATGTTCCTATATATATACAGCAACAGACTTTACAGATAGAAACAGCTGAGTAATTTATGTGTTTTATGGGTTCACATGTTCCTATATATATACAGCAACAGACTTTACAGATAGAAACAGCTGAGTAATTTATGTGTTTTATGGGTTCACATGTTCCTATATATATACAGCAACAGACTTTACAGATAGAAACAGCTGAGTAATTTATGTGTTTTATGGGTTCACATGTTCCTATATATATACAGCAACAGACTTTACAGATAGAAACAGCTGAGTAATTTATGTGTTTTATGGGTTCACATGTTCCTATATATATACAGCAACAGACTTTACAGATAGAAACAGCTGAGTAATTTATGTGTTTTATGGGTTCACATGTTCCTATATATATACAGCAACAGACTTTACAGATAGAAACAGCTGAGTAATTTATGTGTTTTATGGGTTCACATGTTCCTATATATATATACAGCAACAGACTTTACAGATAGAAACAGCTGAGTAATTTATGTGTTTTATGGGTTCACATGTTCCTATATATATACAGCAACAGACTTTACAGATAGAAACAGCTGAGTAATTTATGTGTTTTATGGGTTCACATGTTCCTATATATATACAGCAACAGACTTTACAGATAGAAACAGCTGAGTAATTTATGTGTTTTATGGGTTCACATGTTCCTATATATATACAGCAACAGACTTTACAGATAGAAACAGCTGAGTAATTTATGTGTTTTATGGGTTCACATGTTCCTATATATATACAGCAACAGACTTTACAGATAGAAACAGCTGAGTAATTTATGTGTTTTATGGGTTCACATGTTCCTATATATATACAGCAACAGACTTTACAGATAGAAACAGCTGAGTAATTTATGTGTTTTATGGGTTCACATGTTCCTATATATATACAGCAACAGACTTTACAGATAGAAACAGCTGAGTAATTTATGTGTTTTATGGGTTCACATGTTCCTATATATATACAGCAACAGACTTTACAGATAGAAACAGCTGAGTAATTTATGTGTTTTGTGGGTTCACATGTTCCTATATATATACAGCAACAGACTTTACAGATAGAAACAGCTGAGTAATTTATGTGTTTTATGGGTTCACATGTTCCTATATATATACAGCAACAGACTTTACAGATAGAAACAGCTGAGTAATTTATGTGTTTTATGGGTTCACATGTTCCTATATATATACAGCAACAGACTTTACAGATAGAAACAGCTGAGTAATTTATGTGTTTTATGGGTTCACATGTTCCTATATATATACAGCAACAGACTTTACAGATAGAAACAGCTGAGTAATTTATGTGTTTTATGGGTTCACATGTTCCTATATATATACAGCAACAGACTTTACAGATAGAAACAGCTGAGTAATTTATGTGTTTTATGGGTTCACATGTTCCTATATATATACAGCAACAGACTTTACAGATAGAAACAGCTGAGTAATTTATGTGTTTTATGGGTTCACATGTTCCTATATATATACAGCAACAGACTTTACAGATAGAAACAGCTGAGTAATTTATGTGTTTTGTGGGTTCACATGTTCCTATATATATACAGCAACAGACTTTACAGATAGAAACAGCTGAGTAATTTATGTGTTTTGTGGGTTCACATGTTCCTATATATATACAGCAACAGACTTTACAGATAGAAACAGCTGAGTAATTTATGTGTTTTATGGGTTCACATGTTCCTATATATATACAGCAACAGACTTTACAGATAGAAACAGCTGAGTAATTTATGTGTTTTATGGGTTCACATGTTCCTATATATATACAGCAACAGACTTTACAGATAGAAACAGCTGAGTAATTTATGTGTTTTATGGGTTCACATGTTCCTATATATATACAGCAACAGACTTTACAGATAGAAACAGCTGAGTAATTTATGTGTTTTATGGGTTCACATGTTCCTATATATATACAGCAACAGACTTTACAGATAGAAACAGCTGAGTAATTTATGTGTTTTATGGGTTCACATGTTCCTATATATATACAGCAACAGACTTTACAGATAGAAACAGCTGAGTAATTTATGTGTTTTATGGGTTCACATGTTCCTATATATATACAGCAACAGACTTTACAGATAGAAACAGCTGAGTAATTTATGTGTTTTATGGGTTCACATGTTCCTATATATATACAGCAACAGACTTTACAGATAGAAACAGCTGAGTAATTTATGTGTTTTGTGGGTTCACATGTTCCTATATATATACAGCAACAGACTTTACAGATAGAAACAGCTGAGTAATTTATGTGTTTTATGGGTTCACATGTTCCTATATATATACAGCAACAGACTTTACAGATAGAAACAGCTGAGTAATTTATGTGTTTTATGGGTTCACATGTTCCTATATATATACAGCAACAGACTTTACAGATAGAAACAGCTGAGTAATTTATGTGTTTTATGGGTTCACATGTTCCTATATATATACAGCAACAGACTTTACAGATAGAAACAGCTGAGTAATTTATGTGTTTTATGGGTTCACATGTTCCTATATATATACAGCAACAGACTTTACAGATAGAAACAGCTGAGTAATTTATGTGTTTTATGGGTTCACATGTTCCTATATATATACAGCAACAGACTTTACAGATAGAAACAGCTGAGTAATTTATGTGTTTTATGGGTTCACATGTTCCTATATATATACAGCAACAGACTTTACAGATAGAAACAGCTGAGTAATTTATGTGTTTTGTGGGTTCACATGTTCCTATATATATACAGCAACAGACTTTACAGATAGAAACAGCTGAGTAATTTATGTGTTTTATGGGTTCACATGTTCCTATATATATACAGCAACAGACTTTACAGATAGAAACAGCTGAGTAATTTATGTGTTTTATGGGTTCACATGTTCCTATATATATACAGCAACAGACTTTACAGATAGAAACAGCTGAGTAATTTATGTGTTTTATGGGTTCACATGTTCCTATATATATACAGCAACAGACTTTACAGATAGAAACAGCTGAGTAATTTATGTGTTTTATGGGTTCACATGTTCCTATATATATACAGCAACAGACTTTACAGATAGAAACAGCTGAGTAATTTATGTGTTTTATGGGTTCACATGTTCCTATATATATACAGCAACAGACTTTACAGATAGAAACAGCTGAGTAATTTATGTGTTTTATGGGTTCACATGTTCCTATATATATACAGCAACAGACTTTACAGATAGAAACAGCTGAGTAATTTATTACAAACCAGACAACTTTGGCTACTCTACCTACGTCAACATGTCACATGTTTAAAACACTTTGTTCTGGGGCTGGTTTTCTGTGAAAAACAGTGCTTTAGTGAATATTTAGTTATATATGCTTTTTCTTATTAGACAAGGAGATATAGCATATATAAAAATATGTACAAAGAAATCAACCTTTGCTTTTCTTTACTTAGCTATGGGTAGTTAAAATCCATTTTTTGTATCAGAATAACCACAATATATTAACATATCAATAAGAGCAAGATGTTCTCTTTACTAGATTTACAAAAAACAAAACTAAAACATAGTTCTAGCAACAAAAATACACACAAAAAGGAATCAAAATCTCCTAACTATCTGCTAAACATGACAACATTGTGAACTAAAGAAAATATATATAACAAAAGCTCTACAAACAAGAGGCTCAAACCATCCACAGTGACAATAACACTGCATTTAACATGGATGTTAGTGCCAACAACTCTTAACAATCAGTACTTTGTCAGGAACTTGGAACTTGATGCAAGTTATAACACTAAGGCTTCTTATGGAGGAGTCTCTTAAACAAAATAAAGTGACTAATAAACAATTTGTTGTAACACAATACCTAATTATTTTAAAAACATTTTTTTCTTCATTTATTATAATTCTTTAATATTGTGTGCAAAAAACAAATGTTATTAGTTGTATACAGTTACATGATAAAACTGTGCAAACTGGGGGTTTATATCCACATGAATATTGAAAAGACTTTCAGACTTACAGATATACATGTTTAGTTTATAAAGAAAAATTGTGAATTCTTTATTTCTGCCTACAGTTACATTGATGTTTGTTCTGATCACACATTCTTATGTTAAGGGTTAAACGTTTTTCTGCTATCTCTCTCTCTCTCTACACAATTACAAATAAATAATGTTATCTAATTTACACCTAATGAAAAAATGCTGTTCAATTGTCATCTCACATAGCATTATTTTCAAAAACTCAAAATTAACCACTAGGAATTATATTCTAACCTCTTAGTTATCAAAACACTACAAGACCTAAAATGTTAATGGTTTATATCAAGAAATTTACTTATTCCTGTTGTATCCAAACATTTCTCTGATGATACTGGAGTAATCTCCTTCATCTTCTTGAGGGCCATCATCAATAAAATCAGACAAGTCTTCATCTTCATTATCACTTTCAATTCTTTGACTTACTGGTTTTCCTAAACATACAAACAAACATATATGTATGGCCAAGTATCTTTTCATAAATTATCAACTTTTTTTTCAGGATTAAAAACAGTTAAACAAAATATGTCCTCCTAAACTACCAATTTTCTTAAAACTCCTTTACAATAAAGATTACTTCATTTCTTATTAGTTATTTCCTTAATGATACAATATAAAGCAGTACATTGTGTATTACAAAATATTCAATTTAAAAACAATGAAAAAAGTAATTTTTACACATGTAAAGCTTTTCAAATATTAAAACATCTTTGAAAAAAATGTTACATTTATATATATAATTATGTGATACTACAACACTTGCTTTTAAGAAGCAGACTGTGAATCTATATTTTGTTATTTGATAATCTGGAGGAAGACCTCTTAAGCCTTTTATACGGAGTGGATAATAAGAAAGTAACAGTTATGTGCAATATTTTCTACACCACACCTAGATAACAAAATTTCTTGTATTTTTAAATTTGTAGTGTCAAATTTAGTGGTGATATACATGACACAGTCATGTCAGACACCTCTGAAATTCAAGCATAACCATCCATAATTAGAGCTGATTAAGAGAGGATGCAGGTGCTTTTAAACAAAACACAAGACTGATTTTCAAAGATTTAATGCACAAACAACTAAAAACATGGAGCTTCTCTAGAGCATAGAAAAACACTGAACCCTACAATCTGCATCTCTACACACCAACCATTAGGTCATTCTAAGGCAATGTCTTTAAATATGCAGTCCAAATAAGATGCTTAAATATCTTAATATACAAGGATTTATGATCACCTAAATATAAGGTTACCACTACTGTATACAGACTAATTGCAAGAAACTTCCCATCCAGAAAGTGGTTTATAACAAATGCACATATCAATATACGATGTGAACAGGGTAATTTATAAAAATGTTGTCTTTGTACATGAATTAAAAGTACACAAGCTGTTTCTAAGTGACAGAAGAAACTGCACATGGAAGACAAAAACCTGCTGTGCTACTGGATGAACCTAACTTGAGTGTACTTGATTGATTGATTGATTTAGTGTTTTATGGCACAAAGGAGCTAGCCTATCTGTGCCAAACATCTGGTAAAAAGGTAAAAATAAAGTAAATGTAGTAAAATACAGAAAAGGAAATGAAGGTAAAACAAAACTTCATTGAAAAACAGAAAAAGCATAAAATCAATGTTGACACTTAGTTTACAATGTTAAGAGAGAAAGCAGAGTAAGAGAAGTTGTAAAGTACTTTCTGTAGCATAATGGTAATGATCATAACCCACCAGGAAGACTAACAGGTAAGTTCAAGAACCACCGTCAGTCACCTGAAGTTGGTCTTTCCAGACCTGGTTCCGGGTTATGTGTTATAGCAGCCATTATCAAAATGTAAAATAATAGAAGTTTTAAAAGACATATAGCAAAATCGTAATAATGAGTAGCCAAATCTCCAGTAAAAAGGTAAAAGTAAAGTAAATGTAGTAAAATTTGTAAAAGTAAACAAAGGTAAAAACAAAACAGCAATTAAAAACAAAAAATTGCATAAAACTGATGTTGACATCCAGTCTATAAAGTTGTAAAGGACTTCCTGTAGCACAATGGTAATGAACATAACCTGCCAGGAAGACTAACAGGCAAGTACCAGAACCACCGTCAGTCACCTGAAGTTGGTCTTTTCAGTCCTGGTTCCAAGTTATGTGTCATTATGGCCAGTACGAGAGGGTAAAGTGATAAAAGTTTAAAAGACATGCAGCAAAATTGGAATAACAACTCGCCAGGACGACTAACAGGTAGTTCAAACGGATAGTTCAAACAGCAGCGTTAGTCACCTGAAGTTGGCCTTTCCGGTCCTGGTGTCGAGTTATTTAATGTTCTGGCCATTTTCCAATTTCAAATTGAACTAGAGAGATTGAGAGTCTTAAAAGGGAACCACAATTAAAAAGGTGTAATGAATAAATATCAAACACTTACATGAGATTAAAAAGATTAATGGTCATTAAATAACTAAAAACTTTATCAAGGTGGACAGTGTCACCATCACCAATAACACTGTCTAATGTTACAGACAAACCCTGTGACAGAATATGTTTAAAATAGTGCCGTCGTTGAGAGTCGTAATGATGGCAAGAAAGTAAAATGTGGCTTACAGTGATTTGAGTGTTACACAAACTACACACTGGTGCAACAGTTCCAGATAAAAGAAAATGATGAGATAAAAAACTGTGACCAATGCGTAGTCTAGTTAGAACAACTTCCTCCTTCCGAACCTTACAGAAGCTAGGTGGCCAAAGCCCAATATAGGGTTTTATTTGAAAAAGTGTTGCGTTGCTCACTCCAAGTGGACTGCCAGCTGGCATGGAGCCGAACCTTGAATACAGGACCATTGTCCATATATGGAATAGGCACAGTGGTGATAGTGCCGGGAGCAGATAGATTTAGCTGCTGTGTCTGCAAGCTCGTTCCTGCGAATACCAACATGGCCTGGTATCCAGAAAAACTAGATAGAAGTAGCAGTTAATGAGAAATGGGCTAGTCGGTTTTGAATATCAGTGAGAACAGGGTGTGAGCCAACGTGTAGCGATTCCAGGGCCAGTAGAGAACTAAGCAAGTCAGTATAAATAGTGCAGTTGGAGTACTGCTCAGCTTCAATATGATCCAGGAGAAGAGATATGGTGTACAGTTCAGCAGTGAATACAGAAGCTGTAGAGGGGATTCTGCGCACAACCACCAAACCGCAGAGCCCACTGAATTACCTGATTTGGAACCATCTGTATAAATTGGAACAGAATGATTGTTTGAAAGATGTTCATTAAATAAAAGATGGTACTTCCAATCTGGAGTATCTGCCTTTTTCAGATGATTGAAAAAAAGGTCACATTTGGGGGCTGTAATAAGCCATGGTGGGGTGGGCTGACCTGTGGATTCTGCAATGTTATCCAAGGACAGACCCAATTCATCCAACTGTGCCTGGATATGAAGGTCAAAAGAAGCAATGGCAGATCATCTGTTCTGAAAAAGTACTTCCCCAGAGGGGATGATGTCCATTAAAGTCCCCCAGGAGTAGAAAGGGAGATGGCAACTGTTCAACGAGAGCATCAAGGTCTGATTGATCATATGTCTCTCTAGGTTGAGTGACAAAGACAGGGTGGACACATGCTGATCAACCAATAGTGCCACCCTTCCATGTACTCGTCCATCACACAGCCTGTCATTTCTGTACAGAGAAAACTGCCGAATGGTGACTGTATCAGCAGGTTTTAGAAATGTTTCTTGTAAGGAAAGACATACAGGATGGTAGGAAGCAATCAGTGTTTTGATATCATCCAGATTAGAACGTAAACCTCGACAGTTCCATTGTATCAAGGTGGCCATTATTAATGATGGGTAGGCGAAGTGGCTAGAGAACCATTCTGTTTACGACCATGTCTTTTTTCCTTACTGTCCTTAATCGGAGGAGGTCTATCAACCTCCATGGATCCTGCCCTGGGTCAATTGGGAAGGTCTTTGCTATTGGAAGGGGATTCCAGTGACTGAGGACGCGAACGAATGATTCTATTGCCTCTCAGGGTGGGAGAAAAAGATGTATCAGAAGAAATGCCTGTACTTGAAACTGAAGAATGTGGATCTTGAGGTTTGTTGGAATGTATAGGAGGAACAGAGATGGGTGTGGAAGTCGATTCATCAACCTTTTTTAACCATGGAGGTCAAAAGGCTTTTTATTTGTTTTGAAAAACGATTCTCTTGGAGGCACAGAGAGATCTGTCTGCACTCCCACTGTAGTTGTGGAATGAAATGCAGCAGCATATGTCCGAGATGGAGTGGCGAGCAGCAATTTCCGAGCCTCAGGATAACTAATGTTATGAATCGTTTTCAAATGCAGCACCTCTTTTTCCACCAACCATTTTGGGCAAGAACAAAAGTAGGAAGGTGAGAACCATTGCAGTTGACGCAATGTGGGTCCATGTCACATTCATAGAAATCATGGTACTTGCCACCACAACGAGCAGATGTCAGGGAACCACAACATGACGTCTTTGAGTGGCCGAACCTCTGACATTGGAAACATTGGAGAAGGTTTGGAATATATGGCCGTACCCTGCAAATTAGATAATCTGCCTTGATGGTGGCAGGTGCACATGATGATGTAAATGTCAAAACGAGGGTACTTGTTGGCACTGTAACTCCATCTTTGCGAGTGGAGATGCGCCTCACTGCAAAAACTCCTTGAGTGGAGAGATTAGCGAGAATCTCTGATTCGGGGATGTTCTTCAAATCCCTACAACAATAACTCCTCATGATGAATTCAAGTTAGCATGAGGGGTAACCTCAATAGGTATATCCCCAATTGCCATTGAATTCAAGAGGAGTTCACTGTGTTGGGTTGGGGATGTTTCAACTAATATGTCTCCAGATCAAAGCTTCTTTACTGACTTTGGAGAGCCAGCAAGACCCTCTAGCCCCTTCTGAATAAAAAAAGGGGGACATTTGCCCTAAAGGTTTTTCTGAAAGAGAATGTAATATAAGAAAACGAGGTAGTGTGTTACAGATGTTGAAGATTGCTGCTTAGAGTCTTCAAGTCGTGGTCGCTTACCTATTGATTGTTTTTTCACTATTTTAGTTAAATATTTTGAAGGAGGATCCATAGGAAAAAAGAAAAATTTTGATACCCACTGACCCCACCCACCATGGAGCCCTATGAGGGGGACGCACTACAATGTCATGCAAGGACAATGCAGCAACGCCAGGGTTTCGTGAGCACTATACCCAAACACCAGCATCAGGCACAATGTCCACAACACCTGTTGAGAACTTTCAACACTTATACTTGATTGACTCTAGCCCAAGTGGACCAGCCGATTGACCCAAAGGGGGCCACCCAAAGGCTGCCCATCTACAGGAATTCAAGGCCAAAGTGGTGAGTTAGGGTTGGACCCCTCAACCACCAGGATCCTCTCCTCCCCTTCACGGGTCGCCACGCATGGCAAACACGTGGGTGGATGTTTAGATCCCAGAGAAGGTAACCAGACAGAGCAGAACCTTCCCTGGGAGGTCCCCTCACCACATACAGGAATCCACACCGAGGGGTACTTGATTATGAAATAAGTAAATTGGTACAGACTATGGTGTGATGACTTTCTAATATGATACAGGAAATGTTAAAATTGTTTTAGTTGGACTTTACAGATGCTACAAACTCCTCATACCAAAATAAACTCAAAATTCACAAAATAAATAAACTTAATATAAGACAGAGATGGTCTGACACAAAGCACACAATACATTTCTAAACCATTGTTAACCAAAAAGGTACAACTACATCAGAATGAAAAAAAGTCATACAAAAATACTACAGTATAAACTGTAAAGTATGAAACTGGTATTTAGAATAACCCCATCTTCAACAGAACTGTTAAGTTACTTTAATGCGAGCTCCAATAAAAATTTAAGCATTCTGTGCTATTAGAAGCTAATGCTCACATAGAGATGAGGGTTCTTTGGAAATCTTATTAAAATATGTGGATTACGATTGACCATGCCAACTTTCAGAGAAGGTCATTACAATTCAAATTCTGGTGGTGGGTAATAGTTCATAAGTGTGAGCATTAGTGTTAACATGGAGGAAGCATATGCACAGATAAACTAAACACCTGTTCTTATAAGTTGAGGATAATCTTCTTAGTTCGTGGTAATTCCTTATATAAATAACATTTTAATCATAATACATTTGACACATAAACAGGAGTCATTAAAGTCATATATTTGTATACACACACAGGTAGTCATTTCTGTTCAATCTCATGTCATCACACCTTAAACACTGTTCACTTTTCAGCCTTTTTTACTGTTTATTCTTTTTTAAACTGCATCAGAACTTACTTGATTGGGCTACATGTGGAGTAAAATCTCGAGAATCTCTGTAACTAGAAGTTGGTTTGGTACTGAAATTGGAATTACTGGGTTTGTTTTTCAGATGATCCGAACTTTGAACCTGTTGTCTATAAGTTTGCGAGTTCAAAGTTCAAAGTTCTTTTCAACCCTGGAGCCAGAGAATCTGTTCCAACGTTTGTCTGTACACTATCTTCATTCATACCAATTTCAGAGTATCTCCATTTTTGTCTATGATTTTCTCCATGGGGTTGTAACCTATATCCTGCTATCCCCTGCTTCTCAACACCTCTAGAATTTTCTGATAAATATTGTACTTTATCTGGAAGATTTTGCCTCTTTCTTTCAACCACATTCCTGAATTTACCAGTTTGAGATGGAAGTTGTATTTCTGGCTGGTAGTAACTTCCTTCTACATTTGAACTGAATTCATCATGCTGATCAACAGGCACATCACTTTCACCATAATGTTCTGTACCATCTGTGTAATTATTCACCTGTCCTGGTGCTTGACTTCTTTTTTTCTTCACTTGCCTTGATGAGGAAGGTGGTAATGTTTTTCCTTTCTTTCGCATTTCTTCTTCCTTTTCAGCACGTGTCATAGGCCTATCTTCTGTCTTTTTTATGGGATGTAGAATCTCAATGGGCTCGTGTTGTTTTTGAGAAGCTAGTTTCAAGAGATCATGAAAGTTAATAGTTGGTGCTGGAGATGGCCTAGGTTTTGGCTTAGTAGTTGACATCTCTGATTTTCTTAATGGTTTGGCTCCTGCAGGAACTGGTTCTGACCCACCATTAAACTTGTATTCGATTTCTGGCCGTCTCTCTTTGGGACAAGATTTCTGACTTTTATTTCCATCATTACTAACATCCAACAGATGTGACGACGGATCCTCAACATCATCTAACTCTGGATGTTTGGACTTTCGTTTTCGTTTTCTTGGAGCTTGATTATCCCGTTCTTCCAAAGACATTCTCAGCTTCATCCTTTCAACTTTATCAGTTAGCATTTGTCGTTGCAGTTCTTTTTCCCTTTTTACCTTAGCTTCAATTTCATCTTCAGTTAATTTAATTTTACTAAAGTCATTGTCTTTTGTTCTTGATGCCATTATCTTTGCTTTCTTGTTGTTTTTTGAATTCTGAGCTCTTAAGGCCAACAAATGTTCCTTCTTTTTCTGAGCCTCTACAACTGCAGAAGAAACATGAAAACAAAAATCTATTGAAAAGCTATCTAGACTTTTTGTTCTTAGTAGTAATAAAACTTTAAAGCATTCTTATAGCCTACTTTGTCTTGAAGACATGCATTTACACGTATGCAGATACCAGATAAAAACTAGAAAAATGGAAGATTTAAAGTGTTTTTAATTGCTGAATACACATGAATAGGACATAACAAACATGTATAAGTGCAATATATCTTCTAAATCAGGGATTTCCAAATTTTGAACTCAGAAGCTAAGCAAGCAGCTGAGCAGTTTTCTGAGATCCATAATTAATCAGGGTAGATGGAGTTACTATTCTCAGTAAAACCTATAAGTGTTGTAATACTTTGTTTTTTCATCTGTTTGGTCAAAAAAGGAGTTTATAATTACTATTTTATATATATATAATTTAAAAATACATCTGTGTTTGACTATATTTTGTTCTGCTATATACTGATACTTTTGTTCTGGGACACAAGCTCAAAGGGGATCTCAAAGTTAGACTCTTGTTTTGTTACATTTATTAAGTTTTGGAATAAATGTACTTCCCAATCAAACCAAAATGTGACACAATCTCAGCTTAAGAGTTGCAAATTATATATACAAACTAAATATTCTATTTATGTTTCATTTTTCTTTTGGGCTTATGATTGCCTTATTTTTGTTTTCATGTATCATAATTTTTTTATTAAGCCAGAGGCTCCAAAAGATAGAAGTTGTTCAGGCTTCTCTGAGACTCAGCAAGAGCTTACTAGCATGTCTTTTAAGGCTTTAGTGTACTTCAGTATATTAGTTCAGTTTCACAAACCAATTCTGTTTAGACACACATAGATTGAAGCTTTTAACCTATTAAAACTTTTAAGGTACTGTATCTCTAGATGCTTTTGATCTTTTCACATGTTCTAACATTTACAATATATATCTAATCAAACGAATGGAAAACATTTATTACTAAGGTAATTAAGCTTTAAGACAGTTGTTTGGATTAACCAAAACTTGCTAATGCCACATAACCAATAATAATGTTAAATATCACTAGGTGCAAATCTTTCAATGTTACTTGGCTTTACAGAACACTTAAGAAATGTAACAATGTAGGTCTAACATTACACATTAAAAACAAGCATACATTTTCAAAGCAGTTAATGGTTAAACATAAACAGCTTACATAGTAACAGAAAGACACTTTACTCTAAAAATGTTTTTCTAACTGAAATATGATAATAGAAAACAAAGGATAAACTCAGTTCCAGAATCTGTATATCACAAAGCACACTCAATTCCAGAATCTGTATATCACAAAGCACGCTCAGTTCTAGAATCTATATATCACGAAGCACAGAGTTATTTGCTACTTTTGAACCTTACTTACCTTTTTCTTGTTCCTCCTTTTCTTTGCGCTGAAGCCATGCTTTAACAGCTTTTGACTGAACAAGGCTTTTTGGCTGCTTTTTTAGAGGTTTAATTTCTGTAGTATACCGTTTCACTTGACTCTGTTAAGAGAGGCATTACTTACAGTAAATTGCACTATATACACTGCAAAATCTCAGTAACAAAGCATAAAGTTGCAATTATAATACAAAGTTAAAAGTGGGCTTAAATATAAGACTGCAATACAGAAGGTTATAAACCTTGTATTTAATATATTTATATGCCAACAATATTTCTTCCTCTTTGGCTACAGTGTGCTAATAAAAATACCATTCATTAGAAGAAAACAAGTTGCAAGCTCTGAGGCAAAATATTATTTTCATTTGAATCATACCTATATGTGGACCACAAGCACTATTTTTTTCTAAAAATTAATAATCATCTGTTACTCTATTCAAACCATAGGGATCTAATAGTGTTTATAGCATACATAAATTGTCAGAGATACACTTAGTATGTTGGAAGTTATATAAAGAGAATAGTTAAAAAAAAGTATTCCTCTTACAGCACATTAATATACAATAAATAGTTGATTAATTAGCATTTCACATCATAATATTCAAATTCTGCTCTTAATACTTCAAAGAATAAATTTAATTTTGTAATGACTATGTAATGTATGTACTTAAATTATCTCACTGATTATTTGTCTACATATAGTATATACTGTCTTTATCATGTGATGAAGTGTCAAGAATGAAATGGATAACATAATATACATAAATCTGTTAATTTGAAATGATATTGACTGATTCATGGCAAATGGAACAGACTCAAATAAACTGCAACACTTAAACTCCTCTCAGATGTAAATTAATAAGAGCAATAGAAAACATTCACACACAACTGCAATATTTACCCAAAGAGTGAAACAAATACTTTTATCTTTTTACACACTTCTAGTAAAGTTCTCTAAGCATAACAAGAAATTTCAGTAGGGGTTCTGAAACATATAAATTACTTTTACATTGCAAGTATAAGAACCATTGATGGCACATAATTTTGCTATTTTCTATTTCATTAATCTAGTACTTTCATATTTTTTAAATTGTTTCTTGTACATAGATTGGTTATCCGGACTGATACCAGATATAAAGACCAAACCACAGAAACAATGAAATTAAAAACAAGAGTTTCTCTGGAGCTAATGAAAATAATTCAGCATATTTCTTTCTTTTGTGTGTAACACAAAACTGAATTGTAAACCTTATACCTGAATACTTCTTTTATGAAACCAAGTTTTTTATGAAAATTTCTTCTAAAACTTGAAAAATTATGACTTAACATTAAAATATACTGTCTTGCTCTGTTCATTTGATATCACTAGCTTATATGACCTCAAAAGTGTTATTTCAATGGAACAAACCCACATTTACCTGCAAATGTATAAAGAAAAAAAATATAAAAATATTATTGTTCACACCATGTTCAAAAGGATTATCTCCAACTCTATTATAACCTTTCTTCAATATAAAAAAAGCAAACAATCTGGACCAGCATATAATTATCTAGATATAACAGTTAATTACTTCTGAATGCCACATTTCATATAATTAATAATTTCTCCATATAATATTTTAAAACAAATATCTCCAAATCAATTTTAATTTTTTATTTAATGCCACACAAAAAAATCATCTTTAGAACAGTTTGTTCTTGCTTGGATTAGATAGTTAAATACTACATGTGTCATGTTTTATTTGGCTATTCTAAATGTTCCCTACATAAAACAAAATGATTTGAAAATCAGTTAATCATTTTGCTATAATTTTAAAAAACTCTCCAAAGGATATTCTTCCCTACACAAGCTATACAAATGATACATATGACAGTTGGCTACTACTCTTGTTCTCTATATGAATCATTAGTATTTGGAATCGGTTCAAATACTATTATCAGTGACTGGTTCATTGAAACTGTTCAGTTCTCAAGTATAAAGGATTATTAACTAGAGGTGGGCAATTATTTTAAACTATGAGTATCAGTTAGCTTTATATAAGCTAACTAGTTAATCAAAATTTGAATTAAAGTCAAATATAATCAGAAATTATACTATTGTTATTATGATTTCTTATAATTTTTTTATTACTTCAAGTTTGTTCAGTTTTAGGCCAGCCTGATCCTGTAATTAGTTGGGAGTTGCCTTGTTAGTTGAAAGTCTTGAGTTTAATTATCATCAAGCATTCTCATCCTTTCACTCATGGAGTGTTATATTTGTTTCTTTGTTTCCGAGTTACACAGAAAAACTGTTAAAGTTACCATCCCTAATATTCAACTGTTGACCAGCACCTAACAAAAATTTTTAAGGTATTTTATTGTTAAATAAAATGTAACTTTAGTTTTTACACATTCTATTATGTTTCTCATCTATAACCATGCAAGTGTATTCTTTAATATTGAATAAAATGTAAAAATTACTCTTTCTACAAAGTGATATTTTTTAACTTATAATTTGTGCAACAGAATTTTTTAAGTGTTATATAAACAATAAATTTACCTTTTTCACCAGGTGTGGGAGTATGTAAGTTTGTCTCCTTATGGATGCTATGACAAACACTGACACACCTTGAGCCCATAACTTTGTTATTACAGGAAAAAAACACTTGTGAATGCCATTCTTGGTCCACACAGTCATGTATTTAACCATGAGATGAACTACAAATGTTGAAGTATTCACTGATTATGAATAAATAATAACAAAGTCAATAGATTAACAGCCTTAAAATTTGTAGTTGTCAATCACTTTATTAAGATAAAACAAAAGTACAACCAATACATTTTCTTCTAAATTGTACTTTATACCATATGGAATTACTAACCATGTGCATAATTACAAATACATATGCTTGCAACATAGCCTTAATAAGGCCTAGGAAAAAGTGTTGTATTTGTGATAATTCAAATGAACTTGGAAAAAAAAGCCCTCAATCATGTTATGCACTTTTTCTTACTAAAATATCCAAATAACTTAATGCACTGCATGTGTCTTGGTTAGGGACATTTTTATCCTGTTTTTCAGATTAGCAACAAGTTCTGTAATGAACTGGCCCATGGAATGTAACTTCGATCAAAACTAATAATTATGTCAGGCAAAAAGCAGACATTGTAATGATCAAAATACATTTGTAACAACATATATTAAAAGACAGCTGTGTTTTTATTCTATCATTATTATGCTAACATATCTTAGCTGATGATTTATTGTGTGTTGCTTTCTGGCATTCTGATACACATTTAACAAGTTTGTTTTCTCAAGACAAAATTTGAAAGTGATTTTTTTTCCAGTGATGTTTTTGTCAGTTTAATGATGGAATCAGTATCCTTATTTGTTTTCAATAATAGTTTCTTAAAGAAACAATCTCTGGAAAAACTACCCAGTCATTCACTGTAAGTTGAAACATTCCATAAATCTACTAACTACTAACAAGCAGCTCTTGTTTTGTTTGGGAACACTTTTCTCCCTGGATACCATTGCTATGAAATGTGCACGTGTTAAAACACCTCTCTTATCCATGCTTTTGCGTTTTTAGATCCAGGTGTGTTCTCTTTTTCATATGAAGATACTTACAAGTAGTCAAATACTTGTTTGCAAGTGTAGATACCTATCAATCCTCTCTGTGAAAGTGTTCAACTATAGAATTTTTAAATAAAAAAAACACTTTAAAATCACATGTGAGAGTTATGCAAATGATGCAATACCTAGATATGTCATTCAAAGATTTTTGTTTTTTAAAAAGATGGAAGTTTATTCAATTTTGTGAAGAGTACTATCTTATTAAAATCTGTATAAATAGTTAAGGTTTATATCTTCCAGATATAATACTAATGCATTAAAAAATTACTAAGTTTTATTCTACTATAATGACTGACAAAATGGAAGAAAGGCACCATGGATTCAGTTGTTCATATATTCTATTTTTTGTTATTCTTATTTCAAGAAAGCATTAAAGGGATGCTGTGGAAATGGTTGATGCCACTTAAAAACATGTGAAATTATAAAATTTTCCCAATTTTACTTGACAACATAAAGTTCTGAAAGCATGGACGACTAACCCTAAATTCTAGACATCAGGATAAAAAGACTAAGGATTGGCAGGTGTTTTTAACAAGACAATTAAGTGCTCCTCCATGCACAATAACATTAACTGTTTAAAGTTGAAAGACAAGGATTATGTTGAAGCTCTGTCCTCATAAAACTGTTCCAGCGATAATACTCCACATGAGAGGATGTGCTTAGGAAATGTTAATAAAACACCAAACATCAACATCACTGGATTTATAAAATGCAGAAGTTTGTTTGTTTTGAATTTTGTGCAAAGCTACACGAGGGTTATCTGCATTAGCCCTCCCTAATTTAGCAGTGTAAGACTAGAAGGAAGACAGCTAGTCATCACCACCCACTGTCAACTCTTTGGTTACTCTTTTATCAATGAGTAGTTGGATTGACCATCACATTATAATGCCCCCATGGCTGAAAGGGGCATTGTAGGATTCAAACCTACAACCCTCAAATTACAAGTCAAGTTCCTTAACCACTTTGCCATGCTGGGCTAATTCAGAAGTAATAAGACCTATTGGTTTAAACTACAAAGTGTTTTTTTATGTAATGCAACATTAAAAATATTGTACTGTTTCAAGATTCCCCTTAAAAACATGATAATATCAAAAAGCCTTATGAGTTCAGTTGCATGGCTGGCCAATAGTGATAATTTGAATCCTTGATTAGACTACAATCTATAGCTAAGAATTGAAACAGTACAGTCATCACAATAAAAACTGATGTAATCTTATTATGCTCTAGGAATTTCAAATTACTCGTTTCTTACTGGGTTTCAGACTTACTTAAGATAAAAGTTTTCAGAATTAAAACTTTTATAGCACAGAGTATATTACCATTATTGCTTCTTAACTTTTATTTATATTCCTTTAGAGCTGATTAATCCAAAATAGTTAAAATTGTTTAAAATGTTAATACATATCATAGTATCATTGTAGAAATAAAAAAATACAGTAGCTTGCATACACAAATTAAATAGTACTTAACACAATAATACAGTACTATATAAACATAATTCCTGGTTTTCTTCTTATCCATTCATTAATGATTTTTAAACTTTGAAAGATAAAATTACAGTTATCAAAAGTTTCATTTTCATTTTGGAAGTAAATTGATATCAGTCTAATTTTTATGTTGTTTGACTAAATTTGGGCTACATGAAGAATAATAAAAATACTACAATGTTTTTTCTTCAGTAAATATGCATTAGCTAAATAAATAAAATGAGTTATGACAATCTGTTTCTTCTAACCAGATACAATTTGTATGAGTAAGAGTGTAGTTACACATGTGACACTCCATGGTACAACATGGGATCTAGTGGTCCATATGGGCTGTTCCACAGTCTAAACGCAACTAACTTGAAGGATGATAATAACAAACTTAAAGCTAGTCCTTATCCTTCATATATTTATCAAGCTATTTCTTAAATTCATTTAAATTTACTTTCTCCAAAATATCTATAGGAAACCCACCCCAATTCCACTATTAGGAAAATAAAGTTAAGTTAAAGATGATTCCTGCCTTTCCAAATTTATATTTGTGTACCCTAGTCGTAATGTTCTCACTGTTAAATACCAATAGAGATGATACATCAACATTATCAATTTCCTTTACAATCTTAAACTCCTTGGTCAGATCCCCACTAACTCTACTTTTTTCAAGATAAAATTTTAGAGATTTCAACTTCTCCTCATATGACAACCCCTTCATCCCAGGCACCATTCGAGTAACCCTTCTTTGAACTCTTTTCAACAATTTTATGTCTTTCCTAAGGTAAGGACACCAAGACTAAATACAATTAGCCTAATCAGTGATCTCTTCAATATAATTATAACCTCTTTAGACTTGTAATTAGTATTAATGTAGATATAACTTAAAATCCTATTTGCCCTACTACTAGCAACAGCACATTGTTTGGATGGTTTTAGACTGATTGACTATTACACCAAGATTCCTTTCTTTCATGACACCGTTAAGGTTACTCGCATCCAAGTTATTCTTATTAATTCAAATTATGATAACCTATATGTATTATCTAGCATTTATTATAATTAAGTTTCAACTGTCATTTATTTGTCCAATTCAATAAATGATCTAAATCCTTTTGTAAAGCAGCAACATTCTCTTCAGAGCTTGCAAAACCAAAAACCTTAATATCATCTGCAAATTTAAGTAATTTACTGACTATTACTCCATTTATATCACTGGTGTAAATCAAAAGGGGCAAAGTTCCTTATACTGAGCCCTGAGACATCCCACTTGTGACATTAATCTAGTTTGACTGAACTCCATTTGTGACAATCCTCTGCTTTTTTCCATCTAGCCACTCTTCTAACTACTTTGTTAACTTATCCCATACACTCATATGAGACTTTTTTTTTCAAGCCTTACATGTGCCACCTTTTCAAATACTTTCTGAAATCCAGATACACCAAATCTATATTCTTATCCACATCTACAAAAACAATAACAATTGCAAAGAATGTCAAAAGATATGTAAGGCAAGATTTTTCCTTAATGAAACCATGTTGACTATCCAATAAAATTCTGAACTTTGTTAAATGATTTTAGAAAACATCTTTTAACAGACTTTCTAAAACTTTTCCCACAAGTGATGTAAAACTAATAAGTGTATATTCACTGGGATAGTTTTTATCACCTACCTTGAAAACAGGAGTTACATTAGCTAAGTTCCAATTATTTGGTATCTGTCTACTATTCAATTGTTGCAAGTGGTTCACATATCAAATCTTTAATCTCCTTCAAAACCCTTGGGAAGATATTATCTGGCCCACGACCCTTATAGTTTTGTTTTAAACTTCACATTTTTTTTTCATAATGAACAAATGTAGTCACCTTGTCAGATCTCACTTCTATTTATCACCTGTCCAAGGTGTGAAATACTCCTTACATTTTTGGTTGAAAAACTGAAGAAAAAGCAAAATAGCCCAGCCTTCTTATAATCATCAGATAATAGCCTTCCTTTATCATCTTTCAAGGGTCCTATCCCTATTTTAGCATTCTGTTTACCATTTATATATTTAAAGAAGTACTTACAGTTAATTTTTACAATTTCAGCCAATCTTTTCTCATACATCCTTTTTGATGTCCTAATTTCTTTTCCAACTTTCTTGATATTCCATAATTTTCTATGTCATCTGTCACACCACTCAATTTAAATTTTTTAAAGTTATAATTTTCCTAAATGAAAATGTATTTCCAATTAGTACTTCTCTCCACTCACAAGATTAGCTTTACTCCTTTTTGTCCCCTTTTATGAATATAAGCCTCAAGCCTTCCATCACCCCTCTGTTAGAATCCAAAGTTCCAACACATCTCTCATATAAATTACTATGTGTCACCTCTCCACCGATAGGTCAGCACTACCATCATGTGATGCACGTGACTCCTCATATGTGCCACCATAATATATCACTTTGAAGTTTGGCAGAAGAAGTGAGCATCAGAAGATGGAGGGAAAAAAGGGTGGGAGTGTTAGTGGAAAAAAGTACCTATTGGAAATAAATTTTCATTAAGGAAAATTATATCTTTGAACAGTACTCTCTCTCTTCTCACAAGATTAACATTGAATCCAAGTGATTAGGATAACCAGGGAAATGAGGTCCCTAGATGGTAGCCACATGAGATACATAACAATGGAGGGCACAGGCAGGACATGCAGGGATCTATCTGGATCAGGAGGAGGGAAGAAATGAAAAACTGAGGACAGGCAGATTAGAGAAAGGAGACATGAACATCATCAGCTACAAAGACTGTTGTATGGAAAACACAATTCTGATATAGCAAAAGTAAGAAGCAGTGGTACAAAAACATGATAATATTGAGGGCAAAATTATCTGATATACAATGACTGCAGGAAGGGAGGAAGAAAAAATATGCTATAAAAAAGAACTAACACAAGAAGAGACAGAGGTGTAAATGGAGGTAAAGTGAGAGCAGGAAGTACCATAATAAAGTCTCATATGGGGAGTGACAGAGCTGAAAGGAATGGATCAACATGAAAAGGACAGTGAAAGTAAGGATTATGTAAAAATGGAAAAAACAGAAGTTATGGAATAATGCCATTCAACACTCAAAATTGAGGAGAGTGAAAAACTCCTCTCAAAGAGCCCTGTAAGACACTCAGAGATACATACAACTGTTGGGTGAGAAGTGGAAACCCCAAGTCAATGTCCAAAAGTGACAAACACCCTGCTTGCATAGATAGATGGCCAAAAAGGGGAAAGTGAAACAGGTTGAATGTGAAGCTACCCTGCAAGAGAAATCAGAAAATCTAGCCAAAAACTTGACAAAAGTTAGGTGGGACAGTGGAGGACAGATGGTACAGGATGGAGCATTAGTGGCTGGGTTGATGGAGCAGGTTGGGATGGAAGAGAAGAGAAAGGAAAAGGACCACCTGCAGTTGGAAGAACTGAGAAAATCAAGGTTTAGTGGGTCAGGAAGGAGCAACCAGAATGACCACACATGGAGTAACATGGGTAAAGGAAATTACCCAAAGAAGTAAATTTATGGAACGGTAAACACAAAGAAAAAGAAGAGACCAATCACAGATGAAGACATCAACAGCAAAGAATAAAGAAAAGGGAAATGCAGACCAAAACCAAGTAATTGAGATTGAGGGTGGTAACAAATTCATCAATAACAGGTATACCCAGGTGCAGACAAAGCCACTGAAAAAACAGCAGGAGACAGGGACTAAATGTGGGATAAATGAGATCTGGAAGGGACAAATGATTGACCAAGAGCCGGAACCACCTATGACATTTGATGTGTGTGGGTCCAAGAAAGAAAAGCAATAGTAAAAATACACCAGGTAATGGGATATAACCTGCTGGCAGCTGACAAAAAAACACAAATGATCCAAAGTTTGATGAAAAGCCAGAATTTTGAGGATATTGATGTGAAAAATCTCCTCCAGAGACCAATGATTTGAAACACCTTAGCAACTGACTCATGTATCCCAACTCTGAAGGGAAGCATCTGTAAACAAATGTAACTTAGGTTGTGAAAGAGGAAGTTAGACTCTCATCAACATGTAGACCTTTTCCCTACACCAACAAAGATCAACAAGAAAGTGAGGAGGGAAGATGAACAGAAACATCCAAGGGATCCCAGGTGTAAGAGGAACTACCATAATAAAAGCTATAGAACCTTGCCAGTAGGAAGTAGAGGAGCAGACAGAGCAGTCTGAATGGCCAGCTCCATAGAATGAAGTCTGAGAGAAAAAGATAGAGTCTGACCGAGATGGATGTGGATGAAAATACCCAGATGTACAAAATATGCCTGAAAATGAATAAAAGATCTGATCAGTAGGATTGGCAAACTTGTATAGAAATGGCAAGAAGAAGCCAGTTGTCCATGAACATGTAGAAGTGCAGTCCCCAGGTTATGAATTTGCCATGCAATGGGACAAAAACTTAACAAAAAAAGAGATGGTGAGGAAGCAAGACCAAAAGACAGATATACCATTCCACAGTGTGTAAACTGGCAGCAGAAAACCTGCATGCAGCAGGTACAACACCTGTAAAGATAGGAAGATGAGGACTGTCTCTGACAAACACTGGCATGACTAGAAAAAGAGGAGATAAAAGCCACATAATGCCATGATAAATGGTGAACAGGGGTACGGCAGAAAATTCTGACAGACAAAGCTACAAAGGGTAAAGTCAGGAAAAGAGGCTCGAAGCCACACCTGAATAATATTTTTTCTCTCGTAAGGAAAGACAGAGCCCTGGTGGACTTAAGCCACCTCTGGCAACAAGGGCACAGTAATTGTGTCAGACTCAAAATAGTATCTAAACAGGGTAATAAGAATGGCCTATATATATATGTAACTGGGTGACAGATTCATGTGAATGTAGCAGAGACCAAAAAAAGACCTAGAGAAGTAAACCACATGTAGTGCCATAGTTAAAGACAACATGCAGTTGACAGTGGAAGATAAGAGGGGGAATATCCTCAAAAACCCTATAGGGTTCCCATAAAAAACATCAGAAAACCAAAGTATGCCCTCAAAAAAATGATTGCATATAGAGGGCAGCACAAGGTAGAGTATTCTATCAGAATTTATGATGCTTTTCTCTAATTTTATTTCTCAAACTTTTTTGAAACCTGGTTTTCTACTTGCAGCTACTCTTTTCTTTTTATAACAAATGTTCACCTAGAATATTTAAATATTTTCACATATGATCAGTGTCCCGAAGAAACCAATTCACAACAGTTAATTATTATCACATTTTCAATTTCTTTTTGTTTTTTCAAAATATGTAACTAAAATATCATAGTTCCTTATTTCCATATGCAGCAAAACATCAAACCCAATAGAGAAATGGTCATTTGCACGTTTCCCAATTTCTATATTTAAAGTTAACAATAAATCTAAAGTAGCAATGTTTCTAATAGGTTCCTATATTAATTAGTGAAGAAAATCATTCTGAACATTCTACAAAAATTTGTTGTACCTCATGGTTTGACTCTAGCATTTCACACTCTTATATACTTAAAATTAAAATCAACAATAAGTATTACTTCATTAACAGTTGAAATCTTAATATCATTGTAAAGTTACTCACTAATTTCATCATTTAGTAATCTGTAACAAATTGCCACAATAAGCCTTTTCTCTTCATATTCACTAAAAGAAACCCAAGTGGATTCAATCTCCTTGCTATTATCTTTAAAATCTTCAATTTCCACAAGATACATCTTACATGTGAAACCAATCATTCTCTCACTTTAAATATTCTACTAAATAGCCTGTAAACCTACACTTCAAAGAAATTTCTATCACCAAAATCATCTATGTTCAACCACATTTGTGTTATCCCTATACATCAAAATTTTCCATTCCTACTACTGCTTTAAAGTCACCTACTTTATTTCTTATATCATTCTACAAATGAAATGTTAGATTTTCATGTGCAAATTTGAAAATTTGGTTTTCAGTGGCTAAAGAGAAGCATTATCATAAATTTGTCAGAATAATATAGTATATTTACTAGTTCATTTCAAGGTCACTTTATTTTTCTTATTTCAAAAACTAAATTATATTTATGTTGATTTTTACCACCATGGATAAAATTGATATTCATGCAATTTTCTTGTATGAGTTCAAGCTTGGTCACAATATGGCAACAGCAGCTTGTAATATCAATCAAGCATTTGGTGATGGCACAACTAGCACAGTGTTGGTTTAGGAGATTTAGCTCTGGAGTCCCAGCCTCTGAAAATAAGCCTCGGGGCTGCCTTCAGATAGTCAATAATGAGAAAGAAGTAAAAGTCTTAGTTGAATCAGATACCCATCACATCATAAAAGAAATCTGACAAACTTTATATTCTTTTTTTAACAGTTTCACAATACCTTGAAGCAATTGGCAAAGTGAAAAAGCTTGATAAATGGATACCTCACTCCTTACTTGCAATAAAAATTAAAAATTACCTGTTTCTTTATAGAATTGTCATCTTTGATGAAAAATGGATTCTTTATGACAACTGATGAGGATCCAGACAGTGACTTGACTATGACAAAGCATCAAAACATATGCTGAAACCAGCTCTTCACCATCAGAAACTTATAATCCGTGTTGGGTGGTCATTAGCATTATTCATTCTCAAACCCAGGAGAAACAATCACAGCAGAGAAGTACTGTTGTGAACTTGAAATAATGCATCAACAGTCATCATGAAAACATCCAGCAACAGCCAATCTCAGTGGACCTATACTGCTTCATAACAAATCCTAACCTCATGTCGCATGTGTTACTGTCCAAAAACTAAAGAACTTCAATATGAAACTTTAACTCATGCACCATATTCACCAGATCTTTCCTCTACAGATTATCACTTTTTTAAGCATTTGTACATCTTTATAAAGAAAAAATTTTGCAAATCAAAGGTAAATTTAAAGTGCTTTTGAAGATTTCAGTGCATCAAAGGATATTCAATTTTTTAAAGATGGCATTTAGAAGCTAACTCAGAAAGGTAGAGTCTAAAGGAGCTTATTTTGATCAAATAAATTAAAAAAACAATCTCCTCATTTCACATTTTCCTTTAAAAATCTGACATGTCACATGCAACAGCCTGATAATTCTAGCATTACAATAGTAACATTTAAGCCTTACATTATAACTACTTCAATACTTACTTCCTAAGGTAAAACTTTCTTTACTTCTTATTCTTTTTATATTAAGTTTCTCCTTGCTCTCACCAGTCTAGTACTAGTTTAAAACTTCCCTTATAGCTGAGTTAATAGCCTTAACAAACAAGAAAGCCCTTACCCTATTTAAATCTAAACCATCTATTCCAAACAGCTCCTTTCTTTAACTAAACCTATCCCACAAGCCCAACCAGCCTGTATGCTTATCCTTACATACTAATCTAAGCCTAGTATTTAGCCCTAGTGACCTATTTATAACTTCATTCTCACAGTTAATTCTGGGTAGTATACCTGACAAAATTAAGTTATAGTCATTTTCTTTAAATACCTTTATCAACCTTTCGAGCTTATTAATTAGCTCCTTTGACTTATCCTTTCCTTCATCACTAGCCCCTACATGTACCACAAAAACTGCAGGCCTTTACTATATCTCTTGCTCTGCCACTTATATCCTCCACTTGTGCCCCTGGGTAGCATAACCTGATTATTTTCTCTCTATTTACCCCACAGACTATCCACATGCCTTGCCAAGGAATCACCTATAACCATAACCTCATCATCTCTAAACCTTCTGTTTTCCTTCCCTCCAACAGTTCCTCATCTGTAGATGCCAAGAGCTGAAATTTATTGTTCATTAGAATAAGCTCATGACAATTAAATCCACTACTTTTTATTCTAACAGTACCCTAACTTCCTGAATGTCACTGTATGTCATGTATTCCTTGGTCACTGTATGTCATGTATTCCTTGCAAGTAAATGTTCAAGCTTCTCCCACAATGTCCACTTATCCTTATTTATTACCTCTATTTTGATTAGGATAACTTTCAACATCTCCTCCAATCTACAAATTCTACATAAAAGTCGTACACATGGAAAAGCATATAAAATAATGTTGCAACAGGTGATTAACAAGTGAATAAATTTGTTATTGTTTCTAAACATTTAACATAGTATGAACTTACAGTATAGATTTAAAATATCCCATATTGTATATACTACTGCATATGTTTCTGGTGTCAGACAGTAGGAACCATAGGTGACAGATTACTATCTGTGTTTAAAGAAATCATCACGAGTAAATTTAAACAAAAATCCACATTTTATTTTATTAAATAAAAAGAACAACAGATTCAGGTTACTGTGGTGAAGCAGCAATGTTGCTTATAGTACAACTGAAGAATCGTGGGTTCTAAGACAATAAAATCGAGAGTATGGAGGTAAATGAGAATGTAACTATGTATCAGGAAAAAGTAAAACCGAATTTAAAGATTATTGATGTAAGAACTTTCTTTGTCCTAAAGATAAAGGAAAAGAAAACATTGATTTTAGTGAAAATGTGATTTTTATGTAAACAATGTTGACTGGAAAAAGCCTTTATATGTGGCTATAATGTTAATCAGAAGAGTGAATTAAAATGACACAAAGAGAAGGCACATCTAAAGGAAGCTGGCACACTGGCGCCATACAGAAGCATGATGTTCAAATGTTTAAGCTGTGCACTTTTCATGCCATACAGGAGGAAGAAATAACAGACAACAAATGAAAAAATAAAGCAAATGGCTGTTTTACTCTTTAAACAAGTAATTATACATGTCATTACAGCATTTATTACAGTATACTTATGTCATGTAAGGACCATAACTGACATTGTTCTGAAAAATAAAAATCCAAGAACATTCTTTTCTTTTTTAAGAAAGTGGTTACTTTAGGCACAAATAGTGATAGAATCTTGAATAGAAGACAAAAGTTAGAGTAAGATTACAATTTATTAACTCACTATTTTAAAAGTTGAGCTTAGTTTAGCAAATGAGAAGTCTAGATGGACCAGTTGGTCTCTTGTTATTCTTAGATTATATATTACAATAAATTTGGAAATAATTTTCTCTGACTGTTACATGGAAGAGTTGTTCTACTTCAATGACATACGTAACATTTAGTGGTACTTACTTGCCTCCTTTGGAACATATAAAAATTGGTTGGAAAGTTTTAGAAGTTACAAAAGAAACTAAAATATGTGTGAGCCTTCTGATTGTTCTTGGCAAAGACTGGATTAATTGAGTGACACAAAATGCTATTCAGTGTTAACTGCCCCATATATGCAAATATTTGTTAGTATGGAGAGTTTTTTTTCTCTACTTGTTTCTGATGTTAGAGACAAATTAAAATAGATTTGGAAATAAGCAGTTTGATTAGTTAAGGGGAGAATTAAAATACCCAAATGATTATGAAATGTGTAATTCAGTGTTAATTAGTTGACCTGTCCAGAAAATATGTATATACTTATCTGGAAAGTTCTTTTCGTCTGCTTGTGATATCAAAGAAAAACTAAAATACTTTTAAAGGTAATTCTAGATGATTATTATAGAAGTGGGTAAACAAATGACATAAGCCCATTTAAATCTTACTGTTATTTAAACACTTCGTTTGTTTGTTTTGAATTAAGCATAAAGCTACACAAGGGCTATCTGTGCTCTGCCCACTACGGGTATCGAAACCCTGTTTTTAGTGTGCAAGTCTGCAGACATACCACTGTGCCACTGGGGGGCTAAGCACTTCGTCCAGGCAAACATATGCTGGTGCTGTGGTAGTGGTACTTCTTTTTGTTTGTTTGCTTATTACAAAAAGAAAATTATGAATAGCTTCAGAAGTAATTCTTACCGTCTAGTTTAGAGGAAAACTGGAAAAATCGACAGATATTCAGTGTTAATTAACTATCTCATCTTGGCACAAATATGCTGGTCCAGAGGGAATTTCTGATATCATATTAAGTATAATTGATTTGGAGATACTCCTTTCAATAATTTTCTATCCCATTACTTTTTCTTTGCTAAGTTAAGGTTAAAACTAAGAATCCTACATTTCTAAGTTTAATATTGTTAAGCTGAACTACGAACTAGTAGGATTCAACGAGTTGTGATACTTACACTTTCTTTAGCTTTCTCTTCATTCTTCTGTGCAATTTCCATGAGATAACTGAAATCCATCTTACTTTAAATCTCTCTGAATTTGTAACAACAAAACTATGACAAGTTTAACAATATTCAAAAGAAACTTTAACCCTGATTTACATCTCATCTCTTTTCCCAGTTCAGAACAGTTACTTCGTACTATGAAAAACAAAATAAAGTGTGTGTGTGTTTGTGTATTTAAATGATTAATTAATATTTATTACTCATTGACGTATGTCTTTGTTTTCAACTACCACATTGATTTTTCATACTAATTATGAAATTAAAATTCTAATATTATGTACATTTGTATTCTTTATAATTAATTTCCTGACGTTTAAATCAAGAACAGAAAGACAACAATTGTGAAAGTAATGCCATCTAATGGGCAGGATTTAATTTTCTAAATTGTGATAAATTTGTTTCTTTATTTTAAGTGGCACAGCCGTAACTCTGCAGACTTACGACGTTAGAAATCGAGTTTAAATTCCAGTAGTGGGCATAGCACAGATAGTTTTTGTAGTTTTGTGCTTAATTACAAATAAACAATAAGCAAACAGTTGTTTTAGAGCAAAGTCACCGGCCAAGCGTGTTAAGGCGTGCGACTCATAATCTGAGGGTCGCGGGTTCGCATCCCGGTCGCGCCAAACATATTCGCCCTTTCAGCCATGGGGGCGTTATAATGTGACGGTCAATCCCAATATTCGTTGGTAAAAGAATAGCCGAAGAGTTGGTAGTGGGTGGTGATGACTAGCTGCCTTCCCTCTAGTCTTACACTGCTAAATTAGGGACGGCTAGCACAGATAGCCCTTGTGTAGCTTTGTGCGAAATTCCAAAAACAAGCAAAGCCACTATCTGATATTGCTACTGCAAGGAAACAAGACCAGGATTTTAACGTTGTAAATTTACTGCTGATCTACCAGCGAGAAACTGAAATAAGAGCTTGAGAGTAGATTTTTGTAATAAGCATTCTGATAATATCATTAACAAAAAAAAACGATCTTTATTCTTGGTTTTATAGTATTGTGTCGTATTTTACAACACTTTTCCACAAGAACGCATATAATACCAAAAAATGTTTCAAGAGGGAGAAAAATTTAGTCATATTCTTTTATCGTCATTTTATTGTTAAAATCACACACACATACGCTGAGAAACGTGTATGTTTTGCTTTTAAGCAAAAATCAACACACTGGGCTATCGGACCCAAGTTTCTAACGTTATAAGTCTTCAGACTTGCCGCTGAGCCACTAGAGGGCGAAATGAGCATGTTTAAAAAATCTTGAGAGTTCCAGGTTAATATGCTTGTTTTTCTTATAGCAAAACCACATCGGGCTATTTGCTATGTCCACCCAAGAGAATTGAGCCTTTGATATTAGCGTTGTAAATCCCTCGACTAACCGTTGTCCTAATAGGGGACGGTTAATACGACATTAAACTAAAGGAGACAGGGAACACTAAATATGGTTTGTTTTCTAGACCGAAATTACAATACTTAGAAATTATTTAGATTTTCATGCTCAGAATATTGTATAAGATAAGTTAACAGACACAAAGAAAAAATAACATATTTATAAAATTTTGTGTGTGTGTAATAGATGGAAAAGCAATCATATAAAATTTATGAATTGTTGATAACTCGAATAGAAGTAATTTGTACCACATGCACTAAAACTGACACTTTGACAGTATTTAACCATCAACAATGTTTTTCATAAATATTTTTAGTTTTCTGAAGAAGTATTAGAAAAATAAAACGCTTAAACGTCTATTGTTCTCAGCCTCAAGATTATCAGTGTATTTTTAACCTGTATAACATATTGCGTATGACACGCGAACTAAACTCCCAAGTCAGAGAGAGACAAAGTTCTTACTGCTTAATCAGATGGAAGGCAATTAGTCAGTAGCACTCAAAACTTACGCGATTGCTCATGACCAAATAAAAACATTATCTGTCATAGTTTTAACATCATACAGCTGACAGTGCGGATCACGTTTATCACTCAGCTTGAACTTTGGGTTATGGATCTGTAACTCGGTAAACTTGAAACTAGACCACACCAAGTCTACGTACGAATTAACCAGTATAAAACTTAACATATCTTAATACAGTTGTGCCAAATAAAGACTGCATCAGGACCAAAATCATTACAGAGAGGATGAAAATATTACCAATTATACAGTTGATGAGAGAAAGTTGCTCCAGCAGGCTTGGTCATATGGAAAGAAGAGAAGAGGAGAATGGTCTTAGGACTGTGATAAATATGAGATTGGGAGAGAAAATAATAAGGGAAGGACCGAAGAAAAGGTGAATGGGTGGAAGGTTTGGTTTGTTTTGAAATTTGCACAAAGCTAGCCATCCCTAATTTAGGAGTGTAAGACTAAAGGGAAGAAAGCTAGTCATCACCACCCAACGCTAACTCTTGGGCTACTCTTTTACCAACGAATAGTGGGATTTACCGTCACATTATAACGCTCCAACGGCTAAAAGGACGAGAATGTTGAGTGTGATTGGGGTTCGAACTCGCCACCCTCAGATTATGGGTTAAGTACTTTAACCACCTGATTACGCTGGGCCGGGTGGAGGGCAAAGACCATGAAAGTAAGCCTTAGGTAATTAGGATAAATTCTTTTTTTTTTTTAACCTGAATCTAAGAAGATCGAAAGGTTGTATTTTATTTTAATTAAAGTTTTAATATCCAAACCAGCCGTCTTTAGAATACAAGTAGGACTAATGCTAATAATAAAAAGAATACAACCTCAACAACTTTATTTCGATTTTTTTTATTAGTATAGGTCAATACAGATAAAACTAAAACAACGGGTTCGAATCCCCGTCATACTTAACATGTTCGCCCTTTCAATCCAACTCTTCGTTGATAAAATAGTAGCTTAAGAGTTGGCAATGGGTGGTGATGACTAGCTGCCTTCCCTCTAGTCTTACACTGCTAAATTAGGGACGGCTAGCGCAGATAGCCCTCGTGTAGCTTTAAATCAGTTTCCCTCCCCTGAGTTTCCCTCCCCTCTTTTTTCTTTGAACCAAAAGTACGAAAATTTCATTTGATACGAAAACATATTTAACTTTCATGGATTTTGTTTTCAAACTTGGTACACTGATAGACCTTTTCAACTTACAATTAAGAGCCTCATTTAGTATAAACATGTCACATGTGCAAAGTTATTCAACAAAAACTGCTGAAGTTTAATTAAATTTTTAAGCATGTCTACGCAAAAATTCACGATAGCTATTGGTCTACCATTTTTATTCCAGTTTTACCTAAGAGTATAAGTGGATTGTTTTCTTGTTATTCGGATTGAAGACGGCTGAGTTAAAGCATCAAAAAACATAACGTGAAAAGTCGTGCAGATACACAAGTATTGGTTAAGCCAAGCAAACTAGATTAACAGTTTCCAGCTCAAGTTATTACTGATTATTCAGTCTTAACTTTTCTGCACAAATTTTCTAACTTTTATGAAAATTATCGTATTTGTTTTGAATTTCGCGTAAAGCTACTCAAGGGCTATCTGCGCTAGCCGTCCCTAATTTAGCAGTGTAAGACTATAGGGAAGGCAACTATTCATCACCACCTAACGCCAACTCTTAGGCTACTCTTTTACCAACGAATTGTGGGATTGACCGTAATATTATGACGCCCCCACGGCTGAAAGGACGAGCGTGTTTGATGTGATGGGGATTCGAACCTGATTATGAGTATAATTCACCATACTAAGGCATTACAATTACATAGGCCAAATCATACATAATAAGTGTGTCGAAGACTTACGTTATTTTGAAATTCGGTTAGGAAACAATAAAAATGCAGTATCTAGAATGTTGAAACACTTTGTTAATGACATTAAGAATGAGCTGATGGAATTTAATAATTTATATAGCGCGACGGAAATGTTAACACTAAATCATAAATTTCATCTTCTATTACTGCATTGACGCAATCAATAATATCTATATCTTTTACATAATTTTATAACATTACTCCACTGTGCTATTTTTTGTTATTTTTCATTTGAAGCTTACATAGTTTGCTTTCTTTGTTTTGAATTTTGCGTAAAGCTATACAAGGGCTATCTGCGCTAGCCGTTCCTAATTTAGCAGTGTAAGATTAGAGGGAAGGTAACTAGTCATCACCTCCCACCGCCAACTCTTGGACTGGTCTTTTATCAACAAATAGTGTGATTGATTGAAAAATTATAACGCTCCCACGATTGAAAGGGCGAGCATGTTTGGTGCGACAGGGATTCGAACCCGCGACCCTCAGATTACGAGTCGAGTGCCTTAACCACTCGGCGATGCCGGGCCAGTTTGGTTTGTTTGTTTTGAATTTCGCGAAAAGTTACACGAGGGCTACCTGCGTTAACTGTGCCTAATTTAGCAGTGTAAGACTAGAGGAAAAGCAGCTAGTCATCACCACCCACCGCCAATTCTTGGGCCACTTTTTTTACCAAAGAATAGTGGGATTGACCATAATGTTGTAACGCCCCTACGGGTGAATGGGCAAGCATATTTAGTGCGATGGGGACTCAAACCCGTGACCCTCAGATTACGCGTCGAGTGTCTTAACCACCTGACCATGTCGAGCCAAAAGCTTGCATCGAAAGGTGTGGTAAATTGTGTTATGTTTCTCAGGAAATAGAATTGCAGGATGTTATCGTGAAAACCAGTAACGTTGAAACTACATTCCAAAGAACGTAATACGAAGTAGAATCACTTTGTTGAGAAATATCCTCTGCCACAAATAATATATTTTTGGAGTGTAGAAGGAATACCACATAATGCACTAGAACGTCTAAAATTTACAAAAAAATCTATCATTTTAAAAATTAAATATATTATAGATTTATTTTTCATCCAACTTCACTTTTGCTCTTTGATAAAGAAATGTTCGTTATGTTAAGTTGAATTATACATATTTGTAACGTCTTCATTAGAATTTAACCCCAACGATCCCAGTTGTTACATCTAGTACATACATGATTACTACATAGCATAGAGCGCACTGAATTATTCTAGTTAAATTAAACTGCGTGCGCACTGCTATATACAGTATTACAAAGCCTAAATTCGGCGTCGGACGTTAACGCTTTCACTTTTGCTGACTATGAACTAAAAAAAGTATATATGTAATTGACACGTTGAAAAAAATTAAAATAATTCATTAATTAATAATTAAATAGTAGAGGAGAATCCGAAACTGATTTTTCAAGTTAGTATTGATTCTTTTTTTTTACGAAAGTTTAGTCTATGAACTATCAGACATGACACTTTATGAAAAGGAGAGAAAGGGTGACTTACACCTTAAGCTACAAAACGCACTGAATTACTTTGATCGAAATCAGTATTAAAATTACCTTTCTGGCATTTGCCAAAATAGAACTGTAATGTCACACACAATTGGTTTTTGGTTTTACCACTTCTGTTTGAGAATTTGTTATCCAATGGTATGGGCCCGGCAAGGTCAGGTGGTTAGGGCACTCCACTTGTTATCCATGGGTCGATGGTTCGAATCCTCGTCACACCAAACATGCTCGCCCATTTAGCCGTGGGGGCGTTATAATGTGACGGTCAATCCCACTATTCGTTGGTAAAAAAGTAGCCCAAGAGTTGGCGGTGGGTGGTGAAGGCTAGCTGCCCTCCCTGTGGTCTTAAACTGCTAAATTATGGAAGGCTAGTGCAGATAGCCCTCGTGTAGTTTTGAGTGAAATTCAAAAACAGACAAACGAACAACACCAATGGGATGACGAGTACGTTGCACTAGGGCGACACATAGTGATATTAAAAACAAACTTTGGATATTACTTGTGTTGTAGCTTCAATGAATTTTTTTTGTTCTTACTGTGTACGTGATGAATAATGCAATAGACTTAGAGACTGAATTATTTGTGATGGAATATGTAAAAAAAATAACTTCTTTTTATGTTGATCAGTTTGTTTTTATGATTCTATTAAAATAATTATTTTTTGCTGGGTTTTGATTGTAGGTTTATGAATAATGTGGAGAAAATCTATCTCGGAGTATTAAAACACCTGTTAGAAAGCATGTAGATCCAGTTAATTCTTTGTTATATCCCAGTTTTATTTCATTTATCTTTAATGATAATCTATGCTTATTATCAGGAATAATTTAATCCGGTTATCAATAGGCAGGCAACATTAGCTCCTTCCACAAACACTGTAGTCTCGGCCTCATATTTCTTGAAACTCTAGAGGTGTACCTTCTGTTCTTTCGAAATTCTACATCAACGAACATTATCGAATTTCACAAAACTTGCAAAAACCTTGGAGTTAAAATATCACCAACAATTCCATTGTGGATTTTTATTTGTTGCACAATTAAAACGAAAAGTACCACGTGCAATTCAAATCAGGTTTAAATTTTAAGCAACATAATCTATCGTGTTAAACTGCTATTCTTTACCTCATGTGAACTTAAAGTATCATTAGTATTACGGGAACAGTTGATAGTCATTTATCACAAGTAAATTAAGTCATGCACTGACGAATAAATGATATATCGAATTTCGTCATATATTCAGAAGATCAACTGTACGCAGCTGTAATTGCCATGTCCATTAGAACAAGTAAAACAAATCACATACTATAACAACAAAAGTCGAATATTGCATATGTCCTCACGTTCTTTTTGGACATAACGCCATGACTGATCTATTGAGAAGAAACTGACTGATTTATTGACAAGAAACTCATGTGTGCCTAAGATGGTACAGCTGAGTCCCAGTGGCACAGCGGCAAGTCTGCGGACTTACACCGAGATCAACCGGGTTTCGACATCACTAGTAGGCATAGCAGAGATAGTCCATTCTGTAGCTTTGTGCTTAACTTCAAACAAGGGCCTGGCATGGACAGGTGGTTAAGGCGCTCGACTCGTAATCCGAGGGTCGCAGGTTCGAATCCCCGTCACACCAAACGTGTTTACCCTTTCAGCCGTGGGGGCGTTATAATGTGACGGTCAGTCCCACTATTCGTTGGTAAAAGAGTAGTTTAAGAGTTGGCGGTAGATGGTGATGATTAGTTGCCTTTCCCCTAGTTTTACACTACTAAATTAGGGACGGCTAGCGCAGATAGTCCTCGTGTAGGTTTGCGCGAAATTAAAAAAACAAACAAATTTCATTCAAACAACCATGGTAAAGCTAACTCCACATTCGATACTTTAAAAACATATAGAGTGTTTTGTCTTTCAAAATAGGTGACTAAAAAATTATTATTTTCTTCCTTATGAACGTCTAATCCTGACGAAGCATGATTACACTCGCTTATATTTATTATAAGAAAACAGTTTCAGGCTTAGTGTTCTTAAACTTAATAATTTTCGTACAATCCCTAGCGTTTTTTCTTGAGAATAAGATGTGCATGAGAGTATTTCAACCTTATTATATGTCTTATAACATAGAGTTGTACGTCAGCTAGTTTAATGAGCTTTGGTACTGAGCGAAACGTGTCGTTGACAATGGATATGGCGGAAATAGTGTTGTTGAAATCCCGTTACATACTCTTCGTCTTAGAAAAAACCTAAAGGGACAGAACAAAGAATGTTGTGTTAAGAAAAGTTTATTAAACTTGAAAATTTCATCTAAAGATTTATTTTAAAGACTTACTTTGGTGTTTGCTCATGTGCAAATCTAAAGTGGCATATGTTAAAAATGTTTACCACAGAAAATTGAATCACAAGTTTGTATTCTGATCACAAGATTTACGATTTGTTCTTAACAACTAAGAGTGTGAATGATATTTACGTTTTATCCTGATCTGATTTTCCTGTTTATTTTCGTACTTCAAGCAGTTAATTACAAGTTATTTCTGTATACCTTGAGTTACGTTCTGAGTTTCTGTTCATCTGTTTTAATCAAGTATTTTTAATCACGGAGAGAGTATCAGACAAGTTTTCTTGCATTTTTTAAGAATATTTATGCAAAACTACTCGAGGATTAACTGTGCTAACTGTCTCTAGTCAATAGCACCCACTGCCAACAAATGGAGTACTTTAATCGTATAGTGCTATTTGACAGTCACTATTGTAACGCAAAGAGCAGAGTGCTTATTTACGGTTACGGAATACTAGCATGGACCTGAATTTACAGTTCTGCATACCAGACAACAGAATGATTTTGTTTAAGTCACTCATAACTACAAAATGACGGGAAAGTAGTTTTACGAAATTTTGTCTTTTTCTCCTCACGAATGAAACGCTTTAGGTTATATATCTTGTGTTATTTTTATTACCTCCTAAACGAGGATTTATTTGGTATTGTTTTGGTATCACGTTTTGGAATTTTATTCGCTTTATCATTAGAATTTGTCAGTTAAAAAGAATTATTATTTTGTAATCATTTAAGAGTAATGCTTTTAGATGTTGTGAGTCAATTAAGAAAAAAATATGATTTCAATGGGATAAAAAATCTTGAAGATTTGTCTTATCCTATCGAAGCAACAAAAATAAACCCTCAAAAAATCAACAACTTTAAAACACGAAATGTCTCAGTTAGTCATGACGACATCAGCTTGTCACGTAGAGTATTTCATTACGGGATCAAGCCGCTAAATGAAATATTTCATGTCACGTCTCCAGAATACATGAGAGTTCTAGTTACCTAGAATTCCACGCCTTGCGGCAAACTGCGAGATAATATCGTTTGTTGAGGGTGCCAAAAAATGGATGATGGAAACAGAGAGATGAAGGGACGGTTTCTAGTTACACGTTTTGGTTTCAGCGTGGGGAGTGTCAGCATTCTTTCGTGTAATATATTAGATAAGCAGCGTGCAAAACTCTCGAGCCCCTAACGAACCTGATTAACTAAAATTCAGCAGGTAACCTAACATGGAAGGTAACTTTACACCTTGTGGTTCAAATAAAAACAGTTTTTGATTTACAGTCTCGGTTGAATGTTTTTTTTTCCTTTAAAGGAATCTCGAATTACCTAAATAGGTGTTTGTTATCGCTAAATTTTCGTCAACTACGCCCCTCCCCGTACCCCTTTTGTTATCCTTCCAGCTGCAGAAAGACCACAGCTTATCATGAATATACACGTTCGCTTGAGAACCGCGGGCGAAGAACGAAATATACACTATTACGTGAAATTTCGTTACGTCTTTGGTTAACTATTGGCAAATTGCATTCGCGATGAGGGCGCGAGAACATTTTTTGTTATCGTTTGGGTTAGCAATACGTTTGCTGACTTACAATACTAAATCCGGGGCTCGATTCTTCGTAGCGGACAGTGCACAATAACTGTTTAGGTTTGTGCTAAAAAACTACAACGATTTTTATATGTTTATAGGTTTGATTTGGAATTTCGAGCAAAATTGCAGTGAAAGACCAGAAGAAGAGAAGCTAGTTATTAACAACCACCGCCAACTGTGAGGCTACTCTTTTACCAATCTACAGTGGGATTGATTGTAATTTTATAACGTCCCACCTGCCGGCTGAAAGGACGATCATGTTTGGTGTGACGGGGATACGAACGATCGACCCTCAGAATGCGAGTGAAGTGCCCTAACCTCTTGACCATGCCGGATCATGCTTACAGATATTTGATACTGAAACTTTAGACCCTCGACCCGAACATTCACGTATGTGATGCGTGGGCTAAACAGCCAGATTAAAGGCCCCATAATGTTCAGACATATCCATCTTTAAATTAGAACTGTTGGTCAGAGGAAAAACAACCTGTCAGCAGCACCCGCCGTCCACTTGGCTAATCTTAATCGAATAGAGAGATCTATTGTCAGTTATAATGCTTCCTCAACTTCTGAAAGTATGGAACGCGTTCATCGGTTCGAACCTTTGGGTCCGTAGGCCAGTAAATAGCCATTAGGCCCACACAATTAACATGTACATTTGAAAAGTGTTTAAAGGATAATATTTTTCTCATGACAATAGAAAAAACAGTGTCTTTACTTGCATCCTCTGAAATCCTTAGATAATCTCACTATAAATAATCATAAAACATTACTGTATTTGTTTCATAAAACTTACGAGATTTTAAAATGTAACTTCATTTTAAATGAAATTTATAATCAATTAGATGTGAAATTTACTTAAAGTTCTAAATAAAAACAAGTGCGAAGTAAGAAATTCTCAATGACATGTAAATAAAGAGCTTGTATATATTATATAAAAATAACTCGGGAGCCTCACCACATTGTTATAGTCTATGACATCACGTCTAGTCATGCTCTGACTAACGATTGTGCATCTTGACAATAGCCCTGTAACGTAGTTTCCAGTAGGCTCCTTTATAAGGTTGTCACGTTAAAGGAACATCAATTTTCCTTGCATTTCTTCCATAGTTTATGAGGACGATGGCTTTCAAGAAGCATCCGTTTTGACTATCCAGAAAGTGACCTGCATCAAATCCGTGGTAAGCAAAGTGCGGCGTTTTGTCACAGAACAGTCACAAAAGTCTTTCACATGTTCTAAGCAGTTGTATAGAACATAGTTAAAAAGGATTTTTGTCTGGAAAAATCGAAGAAAGTCACATGTACACAAACTACCTCAACGATGATTCCTTTCAACTGTCGCATACCTCAAACACTTGGAAATGAAATAGTATTCATCCTGGTTCACCAGTTTTTTTGTTTTTTTTTAAGAAATGAGAAAATTAATTAAAAAAATTAATGATTAATGTTAAATGGGGTTACAACAACTGAATATGACTTGTAGCATCATACGATCTATCGATCTGATATTTAAAATTGTTTTAATATAAAGTTTGTTTGTTTTGAATTTCGCACAAAGCTACTCGAGGGCTATCTGTGCTAGCCGTCCCTAATTTAGCAGTGTAAGACTAAAGGGAAGGCAGCTAGTCATCACCACCCACCGCCAACTCTTGGGCTACTCATTTACCAATGAATAGTGGGATTGACCGTTACATTATAACGCCCTTACGGCTGAAAGGACAAGAATATTTGGTGCGATGCGGATTCGAACCCGCGACTCTCGGATTATGAGTCGAACGCCTTAACACACTTGGCCATGCCGGGCCCTTAATATAAAGTACTAAACCCTGTATATGTCGTAAAACACCGCTGTCAAAATTCTTAGACCGTCGTTTCTTTATATTTTCAAACTTAATAAAACAAGATTCGAGTCGTCAGCATGTTACCAACTAAAACGTTTAGTGAAATTTTGTATGTACGATTAAGAATTTAAAAGTTTTGTAGTTTTGTTTTTGTACTTTGAGCTCAGGATAGATTGTTTGTTTGCTTGAATTTCGCGCAGAGCTACACGAAGGTTGTCTGCGCTAGCCGTCCCTAATTTAGCAGTGTAAGACTAGAGGAATGGCAGATAGTCATCACCACCCATCGCAAACTCTTGAGCTACTCTTTCACCAACGAATAGTGGGATTGAGCGTCACATTATAACGCCCCCATGGCTGATAGGGCGAGCATGTTTGGTGTGAATGGAATTCGAACCCGCGATCCACGGATTACGAGTCGAATGTCTTAACCACCTGGCTATGCCGGGCCGCTTAGGATAGAGAAATATATTAAGTGATTGACAGCTCCTTATTATAACGAATTAAACCAAAAACACTTTGGGTATGAAATAAAAATGTATGTCCCAAAAAAATATATTATTGTGCTACTTATAGGAAAAAAATCAAAATTGGCGGCTAAATATTTATACTAATGATAAGAATCAAATATCCATTCATTGGTGAGCTAGGGGTATAATGGTTGGTAAAGCAAAATAAACAAACTAACTAATAAATGTATATCTGTTGTAGAATTCCTGTCAGTATTATAATTGTAACTACCAGTTTGGTCGCCAATTCTGATATAATTCCTTTATGTTGTACACTCAAATCTTTTTTTTTTCTCACGCTTAAGATGTTTTTTGACCAGATATTATGCCTTTTTGTCAATACACCAACAAACATGGCGTAGATCTTGGGGGGATGGAGGGTATACATCCCCCTTCATTTTAGGTGGGGGTTATGGTGTATACAATCATCCCCTCTACAGTTTGGTCTGTTGAATTGTTTTATTGCATCACAGGCCTACAAATTGTGTTTGTTATTGTGATTCTTGTGTTCTTACCAATCGATTTACATAATTAGGCCTATATGTAGGTTTGTTCAGTAGCCGAAATGTACATCTTTAATATACGAGGGCTGGTCAAAAAATACGCGGACTGTTTGAATTGCGCGGCTCCAGTTGGTTCCAGGGGAATCAGCTTGGTGTCGCTAGGTTTGCGCAGATCAGCTGATTACGACGCCATTTCCCGATTGCAGATATCTTCATTTGTGTATTAGCTACGCGGTTTTAAGTGAAGTGCAATTTTTTCGTTTGGCGGATTTCAGAATGAATGACCTGAAGGAGCAACGACTTGCTGTGAAATTTTGTGTTAAACATGAAAAATCTGCGACTGAAACTTTTGCTATGCTTAACACGGCTTACGGTGATGTTGCTATGAAGCGTACGGCATGTTTCAAGTGGCATGAACGTTTTAAGGATGGTCGACAGTCCATTGAAGATGATGAGCGTCCTGGACGTCCTTCCACGTCAACTGACGACCCACACGTCGACAAAATCAACACCCTGGTGCGGGCAAATCGACGTCTGACTGTCAGGGAGCTTGCTGAAGAGTGTGGGATATCAGTTGGATCTTGTTACGAGATTTTGACCGAAAAATTGAAGATGCACCGCGTTGCTGCGAAATTCGGCCCTCAAAACTCGTGATTTTTGGCCAAACACTCGATCACTGTTCTTCCCCACCCCCCTACTCACCTGACCTTGCTCCTTGCGATTTTTTCTTGTTCCCCAAACTCAAAAAACCCTTAAAAGGAAGAAGATTTGAGACGATTCCCGAGATTAAGGCAAATGCGACGAAGGAGCTGGAGGACATTACAAAAGAAGCGTACCAGGACTGTTTCAACAAGTGGAAACACCGTTGGGATACGTGTGTGCGTTGGAGAGGAGAGTAATTTGAAGGGGTCCCAGACCTGTAACTTCTAAATAAAGTACATTATGTTTTATGACGTCAGTCCGCGTATTTTTTTAACAGACCTCGTAGGCGTGCTTCTAAGCTTTTCGATCTAAGTTATAGTTCGTAACTTCGTAAGTATCAGTCAGTTGGCCTAAGTATACATCCAAGTATCGTGGCAACAAGATTATTCTGTGACTGCATGTTTACAGCTTTCAGGTTCACGTAATCAGAGATTACCAATTTGTAAATTGAACAGTCTACATAAGTTGTTGCAAAAATCATCCCCCCCATCGGGTATAAAAAATCTACAGCTAGCAAGAAATTGACACTCGGTAGTAACCAGCATTATCTTTAGGATACCAACCTTATTGGGGCCCGGCATGGCCCGGTGTTTAAGGCACTCGATCGTAACCGCGGGTTCGGATCCCCGTCACACCAAACATGCTCGCCCTTTTAGTCGTAGGGGTGTTATAATGTGATGGTCAATTCCACTATTCGTTGGTAAAAGATAGCCCAAGAGTTAGCGGTGAGTGATGTTGACTTGCTGTTTTCTCCCTAGTCTTACACTGCTAAATTAGGATCGGCTAGCGCAGATAGCCCTCGTGTAGCTTTGCGCGGAATTCAAACAAACAATCAAATTATATTATTCGGAATAGACCTTTACTTCACAGAACCAATCAGATTCATCAAATATAAGTTGTTAATTTTCCTCTCTAAAAGAGTGTTAATAGCTTCTTTTATAGTAATATCATGGAATTTAGATTAACAGTTTCTTACCATCTCCCCCATGCAATTGACACAGCCACGTCAAGCATCATTATTTGTGCTAATTGCTTAAGATAATGTCATGTGATGCTAAACGCTTTTTAATTGGGATAATTTCATAAAATTGAGTAAATTTTGTGCTGAAAAATTGACAATAAATAATCGATAACAACTGTCCACCCGTATTATTTTTTTGAAAACTTGAACTAGAAACTGCTAATGTAGTTTGCTTGATCTTACCAATATTTATGTATCTGCACGTCCTTTCACCTGATAGTTTTGTTTCTTAAACTCAGCCGTCTTTAATCCAAATGACCAAAAAACTAAAAGCTGTCACTTTTACACTTAGGAGAAGCTGTAGTAAAAAAGTCAGACCAAAAGCTCGCGTGACTTTTGGCGTAAGCTTGCACAAAAATGTTCGTTAAAGTTGAGCGATTTTTGCTGGATAACTATGCGCATGAAGTTTATGTTAACACCAAATGAGACTCTTAACTGCAAGTTAATAAGATCTGTCAATATACGAAATTTGACAAAAGAAAAAATCTCTAGGAGTTAAGTATATTTTTCTATCAAATAACACTTCCGTACTTTTGGTGCGAAGAAAAAACAGGAACAAACTCAGTCAAAATTGGAGATATTGTATCTCAAGGAATTTTATTATGTGAAGTCAGACGCACATCCACTGTGATTGTTTGGGTTATTTTAGCCCGATGGACAGAAGGTGGGAAATTGCTAAACTATCACTCTGGTTAATAACACATAGTGTGTCCTGGGGCAAATTGTTTTGCCCACACGACATAATACCGTGTCTTGTTTTGTGTTTGGGGAATGTTCACTTAAAACCTAAAGTTATTCTTACATGACTTAGTATAAAAACAAGCAATGGACTAATATGTACACTCGTATGTCCAAAATACGAAATACACACACACACACACACACATATATATATATAAATGTGTGTGTACATGTAATCGTCTCGAGTGTATTTGATGTAGAAAAAAATATACTGAAATCACCAGCAAGTTTGGTTTGTTGTTTGTTTATATTCTGATTTCTAACTGGTTGGTAACGCTTTCGCAGCTTTTGGGCTGTTCTTCCAGAAACCTAATTAAAAGTGTATGAATCAAAACAAATACAAACTCTTATACATATATAACTCACAAATCCCACTAAAAATATTAAAAAGACGAATAATAATAGTAATACATTACACGAAAGCCACAAATAATTAGAACTTGTAAATAATTAAAAATTTCCAAGTTACTCAAAGTATTTTTACATTTTTATAAGACATATGTCATAAAACAATACTATCTTTTTTGTTTCCTTTATTATAAAAAATAAAAACACCAAAATGTGAAATGAAAACAGAAGTATTAATATAATAAGTCATGGGACCTAAGACTGTAAAATGTTCTGGGTATCTAAATGAGTTCCGATATCTCACATGAGACTTACACTAATTCATTTTAAGTCTTAGATTCTCTAATTAGCAAACATATCTTTCACCAGAAGTTGCACATTTTTAAAATATAAATATTTAAACATAATATTCCCATTTGTATTTCTAATAACATTAGTGTTGGTAATATAATCTGGATGACAAAGTTAACATATTTAGTCTTTACATAGAATAATACCCCCTTCCTTTTCTTTCAGGTTACCTTTAAACAAAATAACATTAAGTTTAATATAATTAAATGATGAAAAGGAGTAGATAAAGATGCTTTATACATTTTTATTAAATGGGTTTATTTTCAAACGTTTCGGTCTTAGGCCCATTTGAAGCAAAGAACAAAATACAACTAAGGTGGAGAATCAACTGGAATTATAATAACATTAATGTTACCGGTTCTTCTAATAATGAAGGAAGCAGTTAAATATTGTATCGTTCTACGTTAACGTATAACTGTGGTAAGATTTAAAGATAAACTTTTACGTATTCATTGTTAACCAAGTTGGCTAACAAAGGGTATAAGGGATGAATATAAAGAAAAGTATAACAAAATTAAGAAATTTAAGTTGACTCATAAGACGGAAGATTTGAAAGATTATAGAAGGTTAAGATAATTGGTTGAACAGAAAATTAAGACATTAAAAAGGATTACGAGTAAAAGATTAGCTGAAAATGTAAAAAGTAGCAATAAGGATTTCTTTAAGTACATTAAGAGTAAACAAAATCGTAAGATGGGGTAAGTTTGGTTTGATTTGGTTTGAATGTCGCGCAAAGCTACACGAGGGCCATTTGCGCTAGCCGTCCCTGATTTATCAGTGCGAGACCAGAGGGAAGGCAACTAGTCATCACCAGCCAACTGTTGGGCTACTCTTTTACCAACAAAAACTGGGATTGATCGTCACATTATAACACCCCTACAGCTGAAATTGGGAGCATGTTTGATGTAACAGGGATTAGAACCTGCGACCCTCAGATTATAAGTCAAATGCCTTAACTACCTGGCTATGCCGGGCGCTCGAAGGGGGTAGGACCTTCAAGGGATGATAAAGGAAGACTCGTATCTGCTGGGGCAACAACGAAGTTGAACAAATTGTACGTGATTACAATAAAGTACGTAAAAGTTAAACCATATGTTAAATAACATCTTGGCATCTGTATATTTTTTAATAAAACATAAAATATACATTTGCAACCGGAGTAGAAATTAATAAAAATAACAATTTCCAAATTACTAAGTTGTCTTTTGTACTTGTGAAGAAAACATATGTTCTTTCTTATATAACCCCTCATTTTAACGTCGTAGTTCCAAAGATTTATCGCTATCTCAGTGGGGAACTTTTTGTATTACATCTTTATCGTATAATCACTGTTCTTAAGTTTCGTTTAAATTTGTTGTTTCTAAAAGGTTCCGCAACCATTGTGTTAATAATATTCTCTTTTTCAACCATTGTGTTAATAATATTCTCTTTATCAACTTTTTATTAAAGGGTTACATCTTTGGAACATAGATTACGTAAAGGTAATTACAATTTTTATATTGCATTGAAATCAAAGTTAATTTTTATTTAGCATGGTTATATAATATATCCAGTTCACTACTGACAGCGGTTGTTGGTGTAAAACTTAAATTACTTATAAAAATAAAGTTACTTCTGTTACGAGTTTCATCTTGCGTGTGTATAAAAACTCGCTGATTCTGGTTCATCTTATACAACAATTTTAATCATATTCTATTTGCAAGTGGTTAAATTTGTTGATGGGACGGTGAGGTACATCCTATCATATTTTATTTGTGAGTGATTAGATTGGCTTTGTTTGTTTGTTTTAGATTTCACGCAAAGCTACACGAGGGCTAGGTGCTCTAGTCTTCCCTAATTTAGCAGTGTGAAACTAGAGGAAAGACAGCTAGTCATCACCACCCACCGCCAACTCTTCGGCTACTCTTTTACTAACGAATAATGGGATTGGCCGTCACGTTATAACGTCACCATGGCTGAAAGGGCAAACATGTTTGATGTGACGGCCATTTGAACCCGCAACCCTCAGATTACGATTCGAGCGCTCTAACCATCTGGCCATGCCGGGCCAAAAGTGCTTTGAAGCAAATTTAGAAGTTTGTGTGTTTTTAATTATTATAAAAAATGTTTAACTACTTACTGCATTTAATTGTTTATGTATTTTATATAAAATATAATAATTATGTATTTTTGAGTTAAAATATTAATACCAGTACTTATGAGTATATATATATATATTGATTCGTACGATTTCATTAAAGAGTTGATACCTTTCATTCATTCATTTTTAAATAGATTGGTTGAATAGCGTTATCAACTGACAAAAACAGAACTAGAACAAATGTTAATTTAAACATTGTGGTTCTTTAGATATATTTATATCTGGGTGAGTAAAGCTCTTGGAAGATGTGCCCCTGTCTTTTGTAAGTGACGTAACACTGGTTATCTCAAGCTACGTCTGTATCTTGCAGTAACAACGGTTTTGTTTATAACGGAATATGAATTGTTGGAAAAATTAGGTAAACAACGGAATGTGAATTGTTGGAGAAGTTAGACAAACAACGGAATGTGAATTGTTGGAGAAGTTAGACAAACAACAGAATGTGAATTGTTGGAGAAGTTAGACAAACAACGGAATGTAAATTGTTGGAGAAGTTAGACAAACAACAGAATGTGAATTGTTGGAGAAGTTAAACAAACAACTGAATGTGAATTGTTGGAGAAGTTAGACAAACAACAGAATGTGAATTGTTGAAGAAGTTAGACAAACAACGGAATGTGAATTGTTGGAGAAGTTAGACAAACAACAGAATGTGAATTGTTGGAGAAATTAGGCAAACAAATGAATGTGAATTGTTGGAGAAGTTAGGCAAACAACTGAATGTGAATTGTTGGAGAAGTTAGACAAACAACTGAATGCGAATTGTTGGAGAAGTTAGACAAACAACTGAATGTGAATTGTTGGAGAAATTAGGCAAACAAATGAATGTGAATTGTTGGAGAAGTTAGACAAACAACTGAATGCGAATTGTTGGAGAAGTTAGACAAACAACTGAATGCGAATTGTTGGAGAAATTAGACAAACAACTGAATGCGAATTGTTGGAGAAGTTAGACAAACAACAGAATGTGAATTGTTGGAGAAGTTAGGTAAACAACTGAATCTGAATTATTGGAGAAGTTAGACAAACAACGGAATGCGAATTGTTGGAGAAGTTAGGCAAACAACTGAATGCGAATTGTTGGAGAACTTAGACAAACAACAGAATGTGAATTGTTGGAGAAGTTAGGCAAACAACTGAATGTGAATTGTTGGAGAAGTTAGACAAACAACTGAATGCGAATTGTTGGAGAAGTTAGACAAACAACTGAATGTGAATTGTTGGAGAAATTAGGCAAACAAATGAATGTGAATTGTTGGAGAAGTTAGACAAACAACTGAATGCGAATTGTTGGAGAAGTTAGACAAACAACTGAATGCGAATTGTTGGAGAAATTAGACAAACAACTGAATGCGAATTGTTGGAGAAGTTAGACAAACAACAGAATGTGAATTGTTGGAGAAGTTAGGTAAACAACTGAATCTGAATTATTGGAGAAGTTAGACAAACAACGGAATGCGAATTGTTGGAGAAGTTAGACAAACAACGGAATGCGAATTGTTGGAGAAGTTAGGCAAACAACGGAATGTGAATTGTTGGAGAAGTTAGGCAAACAACGGAATGTCAATCGTAGGAAAAGTTAAGCAAAGAAATAAAAGTTGTATAGCTCGTGCAGGACTTAACACCATACTCCCGTGCTTTACAAACAAACAAGAATTACCGGAGAAAGTTACTACCCAAGTAGTTTGTTCATGGGCTGGAGTCGTGCTGTGATATCTTATCATATAATTAACTTTCATGGGAACAAGAACGTCGTGTAAAACAGTTATCAGTGATGTAAAATATCATGCTCAAAGTATCACGTTTTTAAGAGGAAATAATTAATAAAGTTTGATTACAATCTTATCGTAATAGAGGTTAACTCTTGCTGACCTCATCTGAAACAATTCAATCATATAATGTCTAATAAAATATTCCTTTACCTCCATAGTTTCATTTTTGCGATCAATTTTCGGTCATTTCTATCTTTATCGAAGTGCTTGAACACTTAATGTCTTTGATTTCTGTTATAATTTAGTCTTTCTCTTTACAATTTTAAAGAAAACCATCCATATAGTAATCCTAAGTTGCTTGCATGGACTCCCACATCTTTATTATTTGTATTTAGTTTCGCAATTGTTTTATATTTTAGAAATTAATTAGATGAAAAATAATAATAATAATAAGAATTTCTTGTAAATTAATATTTATATAACAACATAAGTACAAAGTAAAATGACATTAAATAAACAAATTCGATGAAGTTTGTTCACATTTATAATTGAAGGTGAATGTCAAACTCAAGAAAATAGGGTACTGATATTACGATGATAAAATATAAATGTTTGCAAATGTAAATTAATATTATTGTTGGTTTAACTTTCTTTTAGTAGTTCTTTATCCGACGACTCTATTAAACATTCACACGCTAACTGAGTGAAAATGTCTCAGCAAAAGAAAAAGATCGAGTGTATGTGAGCTTTGGTGGTTTTCAGATAAAGATCGAGTGTATGTCAGCTTTGGTGGTTTTCAGATAAAGATCAAGTGTATGTCAGCTTTGGTGGTTTTCAGATAAAGATCGAGTGTATGTCAGCTTTGGTGGTTTTCAGATAAAGATCGAGTGTATGTCAGCTTTGGTGGTTTTCAGATAAAGATCGAGTGTATGTCAGCTTTGGTGGTTTTCAAATAAAGACCGAGTGTATGTCAGCTTTGGTGGTTTTCAGATAAAGATCAAGTGTATGTCAGCTTTGGTGGTTTTCAGATAAAGATCGAGTGTATGTCAGCTTTGGTGGTTTTCAGATAAAGATCGAGTGAATGTCAGCTTTGATGATTTTCAGATAAAGATCGAGTGTATGTCAGCTTTGGTGGTTTTTCAGATATTAATATACTCTTCAAAACAAGAAACGCAAAAGGGATATTTTTGTTATTTTAAAGAGTAATATATGTAATAACATTACAAGCTCAGAGTATGTGATGTTACACGTGTTAAGGCACTGATTGTCAGACCAAAATGACAATAAAAGTTGTGCACTTTGAAAACAGAGGAAAACATCGGATTTTTCGCCAAAAAAATAAATTTGTTTGAGAGATCTGCATGTTCTGCAAGTGCAACATGTGCAAAGTCCCTATAAAAGTGACGGGTTCTCGGTTTCCATAGCTCAGTGGTAAGCTACCGACACGCAATACAGTTACGCCAAGACTGACTGAAGCACAACGCAACAACGCCATTGGTCGCTTGGAAGCAGGCGAATCTCGATCAGATGTTGCCAGAGCTGTGAATGTCCACCTAAGCACCTAGTGAGCGTGGACTTCGTCTTTGCAGACTTTGGATGTTCAGCAGTGAATGTGCAAAGTTTAACACATGTCATACAGAACTACCCGGAATAAACTTGTTAACAATTTGTCTCATATTTTGCCTTTCGCGTTTCTTTTTTTGAAGAGTATACGTTATCTAAAACCTACTTTTTGATATCAACAACGCCCTCAGTTGTTTATATAGTAGTTCTGGTTTTAGATTAAAATTGCTGCTTAATCTAACAACGATTCTGCCATTATACTCTTTTACGCAGAGCAGAATCAAACATGAATAGGATAGTTGCGTTACAGTAAACGTACTTAGAATCTCCACGTATGGAGTTTTTCAGAAAAAAATACTTGGCTTACGATTTATGGCTATTTCTAGAGCAAACAAACTAGATTGCACGAAATAGGTTATTAAATACTGTAATATAAAATTCACTTGCAAGGAAATGTAACAAGAAAAACAGATCAGACAATTTACAACGAAACCTGACAAACGCGAATTCGAGGAGATCCGCAGGAAGAAAGGGTAAGTTTAGTTGTTGGGCTTTGCAGAAGCTGATCAAGTGCTATATGGGATTTATGCACTAATTTTGAAATGATTGACTTAAAAAATGCTGCTAGCCAACACAGCCCACTGTTAACTAAGAGCTATTCTTGTCAGACCGAATAGTGGAATTTCACTGTCACTCGTACAACGTATCCGCTGACCCCAAGTGTGTTTGTTTGTTTGTTTTAAAATTAGCGCAAAGCTATACTAGGGCTATCTGCGCTAGCCGTCCCTAAGTTATCAGCGAAATACTAGAGGGAAGTAGCTAATCAATACAACCGACCGCCAACTCTTGGGCTACTCTTCTACCAACGACTAGTGGGATTGAACGTCACTTTATAAGGCCCCCACAACTGAAAAGACGAGCATGTTTGGTATGACGGGGATTCACACCCGTGATCCTCAGATTAAAAGTCGAGCGCCTTAACCATCTGGCCTTACAAACAAAATATCTCAGCCAATCCTTTTTTATAAACCAAATACAGTAATTGAATTGACTATACTTTAGTATCTTTATAAAGCAATGATTCATCACATTATTGGTTATTAAAATAATTATTTCTCTTTCTAATCTAAACTATAATTCTGTTATAGAGATTTGTGTTTAAACCTTACTTGTGGTAATTGAAACAGGAGTAACGCAATGACAATGAGGAATTATTAGAAAACGAGTAGCCAAGTATATTTTTATATTTTTCTCTCCTATAAACTTTACTTTTTTATATAAGTAATCAATTTAAATATAATTAAATCAGAAAATCTAAATTTTAAATCCTAAATGATCAAGATAGAGATCCCTAGCACTATCACTCTTATAACATAGGTCCGGCATAGCCAAGTGATTAAGGCACTCGAATCCTCGTAACACCAAACACACTCGCCCTTTCAGCCATGGAGGCGTTATAATGTGAAGGTAATCTCATTATTCGTTGGTAAAATAGTAGCTCAAGAGTTGGCGGTGGATGGTGATGACTAGCTGTCATCCCTCTAGTCTTACACTGATAAATTAGGGATGGCTAGCGCAGATAGCCCTAGTGTAACTTTGTGTGAAGTGAAAAACAAACATCTTATAACATACACACATACATGCTCATTCAGTGCAAACTATGGACCTCCCATACGCAGTCCTTACGAAAAACAACGAATAAATATCGGCTTTTCGGAAACATTTATACATCACAATGTTTTGCCATTCTGCACATTTGATGCATCGTAGACATGTATTATGTATAACCTAATTTTGTGAGCTGTTAAGCGGATTGAAAAGTACATCATGACGGATGACGGAAAAATGCAAGTGTGTGCAATCACTGGTGTTAATATTTTACACATGTTATATATAGTTTGATCTGAACAGATTTTGGTTGATTGAAGAATACACCGTGACGTATTCACAGGTTGGAAACGAACGATTTAGAAGCGTAATGAAGTGACTCACTTTCTGGGAAACATACTACATGCTTCGACAGGACATTGGTCAGTAAACCTCTCCCTAAAATAAATAACTTTATCACACTTATAAATCGTTGTTTATCATTTTATTAGAATATCAGCATAATGTGCTTTCTTACTCAAGTATACTATGACGTTGGGCCTGGCATGGCAAGGTGGTTGAGGCGCTCGACTCGTAATCCGAGGGTCGCAGATTCAAATCCACGTCACACCAAACATGTTCTCCCTTTCAGGAGTGGAGGCTTTATAATGTAACGGTGAATCCCACTATTCGTTGGTAAAAGAGTAGCTCAAGAGTTGGCTGTGGGTGGTGATGACTAGCTGCTTTTCCTCTAGTCTTACGCTGCTAAATTAGAGACGGCTAGCACAGATAGCCCTCTTGTATCTTTGCGTGAAATTCAAAAACAGACAAACGAACAAACACTATGACGTACGATGGAAAATAGATATATGCGAACCAGTTTTTAAGCATGATGATTGAAAGGATATATAATATATTATACAAATGGATTCGTTTTATCACACACACATACATACATATAACGGCTTAACATCGATCTTTTTTTTTACAAGAAAAATAAACTGGAAAAATAGAATAATAAAATGAATTTCTTTCAACAACATTACCAGGTCCTGAAATATGTCTTATGTATTTTTTAAATGCTGAAATAAATAATTAATCGTGACGAAAGTTAATCAAACAGTACAGGATGAATAACAGTGTGTACTACTCGAATAGATATGGTTGGTTGGTTGTTCTTTTAGCACAGAACTACATAATGGGCTACTTGCGTTCTCTCAACCGCAGGGAATCGAGCCTTGGATTCTTGCCTTATATATCTGTGTACTTAGTTTCCCAGTTGGCACAGGGGTAAGTTTACGGACTTATAACGCTAAAATATGGAGTTCCATTTTCCGCAATGGACACAGCAGAAAGTTCAATGTGACTTTAAATAAACAAACTCTAAACTGACCACTGACCCATTGGGGAACAACTCGAAAAAAATGTCTGTTTCAAATTTTGTGCCAAAATAAAGAAAAGGTAAAACGTCCTTAATTGTAAGACTAAAAGGAAGGCAGCTAATTATTACCACACAAAGTGTCATTGCAACGCACTTTACAATAAGTGTATTGCTTGTATTACAACGCTAGATACCGGATGTCGATACTCATGGTGGACAGAGCACAGATAGCCTATTGTGTAGTTTTGTGCTTAACTACAAACAAACGATTATTATTTGAAATTTATTGCAGGAAGCGACGAGTTCAGTTATCTTAATTCAGTTCAATTTATGTTAGTTGTGAATTTTACCTCTTCAATTAAAATCTGCACTACGTAGTTATCTCTCTGATAACATACTTATCATACAGTTTTGTGCTAATTTTGTAATGTGTTTGTTTATTTGTTTTCGGATATTTGCCTAAATTTACTTAAGAACTGTTTATATGTCCCTAGTTCTGAAGTGATATACTAGAAGAAAGCATCTGGTCAACAGCAACAATGGGCATTAGCTGACGATTGTCTTTTGTCTGACGTAATAGTGGGATTCGACTGTCACCTTTATAACGCACTAACGACCCCAAAATATTGGATGTATTGTTTGCGTCCTTTTTTAAATTTATTAACAGGACCCGAAAGATGGGTCCACAGATCCATAGTATGACATATTAAACATTGGGCCACGTTTGTCTTTAATGCATATGTAAAATATCTTAAGAGGTTTTTCATTGTATATACGTGTATAGTGAGAAGCGACCTTTCACCACGTTTTTAGAGTTTCAAACTAAACGCTATCGTTTAGTAATCGTAAGATTCATTTTTTTCTTCTTCAAAGCATAGTAATTCAATTTACAATCAATAAATACTTTTGAAATAATAATTATCACAAATAAAAAACAGAGGTTAAATAAGGGTAAAGAACAAAATATATTCACGCTTGTTTTTGGAGTTGACAATGCTAGTATAACAATTTTAGACGTCTACCAGATTATGTAGTAGATTGCCATTTGTTGAGTGATAATCATAGAGAGTAAAGAAGCTTTTTTAAAACAACATTATCAATTTATAATTTACATTTATCATTAGTTCGCATTTTGAAGTACTTTAGGCAGTTATTTTTGTAGTTTGGACTAAGAATGGTCCGGCATGGCTCGGTGGGTTAAGGTGTTCGACTCGTCATCTGAGGGTCGAGTGTCCGAATCCCCGTAGCACCAAACATGCTCGCCCTTTCAGCCGTGAGGCGTTATAATATGACAGTCAATCTCACCATTCGTTGGTAAAAGAGTAGCTCAAGAGTTGACGGTGGGTGGTGATAACTGGCTGCCTTCTAGTCTTATACTGCTAAATTAGGAATGGCTAGCGCAGATAGCTCTCGTGTAGCTTTACGTGAATTTCAAAACAAAACAAACGACTAAGAATATATCAGAAGTTACTTGGTCTGTGTGATGGACTAAATTGAACAGCACAAATATTGTTTGTTCCCTGGTGGCTCAGCAATAAGTTCGACGTTTCTGAAAGTTAAAATTCAGGATTTGATCCCGAATCGAATAAAACGGAAATAGGTTTTAGTGTAGCTTTGAGATAAAACAAACTTCAATTCTGAAAATAATTCTAAACCATAGATATTTATGAATGAGATTTCTATTTTTTGTCATTCTTATTATTCATAGAAATATAATCTTCCGTTTAACAATCATTATTTTCAATTTATTAGTTCCAAATGAAATAATGAGCAGTTTGCGTGATCTTAAGTCTCATAACTTGGAGACTCCCCTATATTTACAACAGACAAAGACAGATTCACCATTAACTTCGAATAACTACATAATGAGTTGTATTTGTCTCTGTCTGTATTATCCTATTAGGCTATAAAATCCGATAATAATGACCGACAAAAACTGGCTATAGATTTGTCACAAAGGTTTTGTTTACTCTTCTGTTTAACTGTGCCATATTTGTAAGCTTTGTTCCTCACATATTTCTCTAAAAGTCAGTTAAACTCGAACAATGCTGGAATTTAATTATTTAACAATCTTACTTCAGAAAAGCGTGGGTTGTAAGATTCTGTTCAATAATAATAAACAAGACTAGACTAAAGATTCAAGTTGCGACACTTCAATATATGTTGGTTTGGTTTGTTTTGAATTTCGCGCAAATATACACGAGGCTATCTGCGCTAGCCGTCCCTAATTTAGCAGTGTAAGACTAGATGGAAGGCAGCTAGTCATCACTACCCACCGCCAACTCTTAGGCTACTTTTTACCAACGAATAGTGGGATTGACCGTCACTTTATAGCGCCCCAACAGCTGAAAGGGCGAGCATTAGGGTGCGTCAGCGGATAAAGGATAAAAATTAAAATGTCTCATTTTTTTGCTCAGTTGCTCAGTTGTGCCACTGCAAGAGAAAAGAACATAGATAAAGTTTCATTTCCATCGCGAAGTATTTAGGGATCGCGCATCCCTCGCAAAGTTTACTATTTTCCTTAAATTTACCCTACATTACATTGTTAATGGTAATTAAATTATTTAAAGAAATTATTTAATATTTATTGATTATACAATTAGCAAAAACATAAAAACTTGAAAGAAAAATTTATTTCATTGAAGTTTTATCTTGCCTGCCCCCTTCGCATTATGTTCGCCGATGTTCTTCTGCCACCTGAATCATATACTGAAATTGATCTTCGTTCTTGGTGCGGCCCTTTGTCGTAAACTGTTGAATTAAAGCTACTCCTCTTTCAGCTGCGTCATTTGTCACAAAAAGTTTCTTTACTCTGTCCTTTCCTTGTTTGTACTCTTCGGAGGCGCTCCACTCTTTTGGTGGTAATGATAAAAATGCGCTACTAATATCCAGATGGTAGAAAATTTTCTTCGTTGGCGAGGTAAAAAAATCTGGAAGTTTTCTGGAAACAGCATTGCTTGCAGCATCAACTGTTACACGTGGAATTGGCCAAGGAGATCCTTTCACGGTATTCATATTTGAGACCATCTTGAGTTTGTCGCTATTCGTTACACCGTCATCAAAGAGTGCAAGCCCAACTGCAACCTCAGATAAATGCCATAAATGTCAATTAATTGCCTTTGTACCAACTTTCTTAATCATATGATTTTCATGCAGTGCAAGTTCCTTGAGTAGTGTAAGGTCCCTTCGAGCTGCCACGGAAGCATCCTTAGCTGTAAACCATGAGAGCAAGTAATGTTTAGTTATAAAGACACACAAATCGCCAAGTTTGCTGCAGAAATGTGCGTCAAATGAAACACGAGATGAAGCAGGCCGTGGTTGCAGTCTACCAAACTCCTCTTGGAACATCCAAATTTTTAGAGAATATATTGCTCGAGCCATCCATCGTGCACGATATACAGCACCAGAAGTACGGAAAGAAACTGAAGAACGTCCGTGTGGAAGAGATCCAAGATAAATGACAGCTAATTCCAAGAGCTCTTTATAATCGTCCCGTGGTTGATGAGATTGAAGGAGATTCTAACAAAATTGAATAATATCATCCTTCCAAGGCTGTATTCGGAGTGGCATTGCTTCTACTGCTGTTATGTAATTAGTTTTATTAATTTTAGGCCAACAATCTCTAAAGTTTAAAAACAAAGTAATATCTGGACTTTTTGATGCCTCTATCACGAGAGTAGAGAATACAGCGCTCAGAAGAATCTTCAAAATGTGATGTCTACAGGCAAGGTGCAAGAGCTCACGTTCAAGTAAAATTTCAATCCTCAGACAGACGCCAGATTTGGATCCTGTATTGGTCGCCGTGGTGTCAAAGCAAAGCGATTTAATTCTGTCTTTTACATTCCATTCTACTAAAACTGATCCGATCTCAGAAGCTACTGAATTTGCATCCCCACTATCAATCTTGGGCACTGAAAGAATCTTCTCTACACCTTCACCTGAAACTAAAATTGCCAAATGTTCGATCTTCTCACTGCCAACCAAGTCAGGCATCAGCTTACCATCCCAGTGTAATGTCAAAGGAACGTTTGGAGAAAAACTTTCCTTCAATTCAGCTGCTAGAAGAGTACGGTTAGTAATTCGTTTCCTCCTTATGGAACTTGGGCTAATGGCAAGATCCTCGATATTATGTCCAATATTAGCTGCAAAAGGAAGCAAAATTTGCGCGGCTTTTCGGTCACTGATCTGGGTTCTGTCTAAAGCCGAGGCTAGCCTTTCACAATGCCAACTTTTCGTTGAGATTTACTTCTTTTAACTCTTTGAGAAGAGAAAGTAAACGATTTTTCATTTTCTTCCGATGAGAATGAGTCCACCATTACGGCTGCTGATGTTGACGGGCGTTGTTCTTCCAGCCATCGATCCCGGCGCCGTTGTTCCTCCTCCAATTTTTTTCTCTTGTTGGTTTCCCGAGCAACGCATTTTCTGTCTTCTCCAACCATGATTCCCGGCCGTCCTGGCTTGCGTTGCATAATAAGAAAATCTTTGCCTTCTTGGATTTTCATAAGGTGTTATGCATTTGGATGTGCTATGTCAAAAAGATTCTCTTGAACTTGACGCAACAACGGTTCCGGAAGCACGTTGTTATTTTGTGCGCATTGCGCAACCCCTAAATATTAATGTATTGGATTGATTTTTACGCTAGCATATTTTTTTCATTGAATGGAATCAAATTATAAGCGAGCGACTGATTGTCACAACATTTTGTTTTTGACACACCATAGCGAGCATGTTTGGTATAACGGGGATTCGAACCCACGACCCTCGGATTACAAGTCAAGTGTCTTAACCACCTGACCCTCTTCAATTAGAAATAATTTCATAAAACTTGTGCTGAAAGTTGACAGTGAATAACCGATAATAACTCTTCACCTGTATGAATGTTTTGAAAATTTGCCATGCTGGCCAAAATCTGTTGGTCATTCAACACAAGATTTAATTTGTTTTTTTCCCAAATCACTTTTATTTCTTCCACTTTCTAAGATCTGAAAATACCAATATACATACAAGTAGATTAATAAGCACCGGTAGATGGCATTTCATCAAAGTACTGGCTCACGTATGTGGCGGGGACCAATATCCAAGATTGGTTATTCAGAAACTACTTGTTCTTATTTAGTCTGAGTCTTTAGTGATTTTGAGTTTTAAAGTCTGTCATATCTCAGTTGTAACAAAAAAATTACTTACTTCAGAAAACAATTAAATATTTTGATTCCTGTGTTCTCTATTCTCGTGGTATGCATGGATACATCAATGCCAAAGAGGAAGTGGGATTTTCAAAGAAAACAGTATCTTATGCTCACGTGAACTAAACAGCCAGACCAGGGTCTCCTAGAATTCAGGTTTTATGCCACTAGCTTTGAACTACTAACCACGGGGAAGAAAAATTTCTAATTGTACCCTCCACCACAAGGTCATTGTTTAGCACTTGGAACAGAATAATGGGTTGAAGTGTTTAGCAGAATTTCTTCTCGAACATTCATTATACATCCCAACCCGCTAGCCATGCCCAACCTACTAAGAACCAATTAACTAAATGGGGATTAAAACTTCATTCATTTGACGCTTCTCTTTAAGGTTATTTGTGTGATCAAACAAACCGATATTTAAAAAAATTGACCGAATAGAAGTCAATAGTTGTCAGGGCTGTTGGGTACCCAAAGGATGCTGCCTCAGTGGAGGGTCAATTTGTGAGAAGACTTCAAAGAATATCACACAGATAATAATTGCATAATATATACACTCGTCTCAGGGGGAGGGGCTAAGAGTTACATCCACGAAGTGAAACCATAAGGCGCGTTGCTAGGGTTAGGTTACTCATTCACTTCTACAGATGAAAATTGTTTTGCCGCCATGATAACAGATGTTGTTCAGAGAGCTCTTCTGTATTGGAAAAGAGAAAAGTTTGATATGACCTGTTAATACAGGTGGATGCTGTTACCAAGGTTCTATGAGTGGATGGTGTTATTAAAATTGTATATTAAGGTTCGTATAAACGGATTATGTTACTGTGGTTCTGTAGACGGGTAGTCTTACTGTATGTGTTTTACAAAGGTGGATAGCGATTCTATAAGGTATAGTGTTATTATACTTTCATAGGACTATATACAGACTAAATTATCTCAACTTATGTTTATATTTTTCACTAATATATTAAACTGTATTACATTTGTTTCTGTTGGAGGATAGTGCGAGTAAGATTCTTTCGGCAGACGATACTACTAAGGACAATGTTAGAATAGTCTGTACGATGAATGATTAATCAATAGTATTTTACCTTATCTGTTAAGAATACTTTTCACAATTATTACTAACTTTATGTGTAATTATAGAAGCAAAAACTATACTAAAATACGATAAGTGTGTACTAAAATCATAAAAACATAACTGAATATCTCTTTAAATATATAAAAAACGTAATAATAGACAAAATAATTTCTAGACAAATTATTGTAAAAGTGTGTGAAGTAAATTATTAATATTTGTCTCTTTGCAATAAAAGATAATACGTGTGATAAAACTTACATGTATAGCTCTCTGATTCCATTTTGTGGACGTAATAATCTCTCCCCCTCTGAGACAGGTCTTTTGCACATTACGTAACAGTTATATAACTCTCAGTTGTATATATTACCTCTTGGTTATGTAACCCTCAAGCGGCATCCTTTGATCTCCACGAACTGTGACGGCATCCTTTGGATACCCTCGATATGTATTGATAGGTTCATGTTAGTCTACGTTTGTAAATACGTTTAGGATTTCTATGCTAGTATTTCAAACTTTGTTCCATAGTAATCCCCATTTTAGTTTATGTGTCTCGTGACTCAGCAGTAAGGTTGAGCACTTATATGCTAAACTCCCATGGTTCGATACCCATGGTGGATGGAACACAGATAGCCCACCGTGTGGCTTTGCACCTAATACAAACAATTAGTTTATATAACAGTATTTTGTAAACTGGATCTCCTTCTAGTGGTTGCTAGTAAAATCATATCAAGTGATACATTTAATATCCTTCTGGTGGTACCTAAAATTATATCAAATGATTCAATCCTAAGTATCAAAAATTGCGTTCGTACAGGGAAGACTGTTTTGTAATATGTAGCTTTTAAAGAAGACTGTTTTGTAATGTGTAGCTTCTAAAGAAGACTGTTTTGTAATGTATAGCTTTTAAAGAAGACTATTTGTATAATGTGTAGCTTCTGAAGAAGACTGTTCGCATAATGTGTAGCTTCTGAAGAAGACTGTTCGTATAATGTGTAGCTTCTGAAGAAGACTGTTCACATAATGTGTAGCTTCTGAAGAAGACTGTTCGTATAATGTGTAGCTTCTGAAGAAGACTGTTCGTGTAATGTGTAACTTTTAAAAACGACTTTTAGTGTAATGTGTAGCTTTCAAAGAAGACTGTTTGTGTAATGTGTAGATTTTAAAGAAGACTGTTTGTATAATGTGTAGATTTTAAAGAAGACTGTTCGTGTAATCTGTAGATTTTAAAGAAGACTCTTCGTGTAATGTGTAGACTTTTAAAGAGTGTCACACACCACATTGTTTTAGGACTTTAAGCGACCACATGAAAAACTCATTGCAGATATTTTCTAATAAGGAAACTTAATATTCAGAAAATTGTTTAATTTTAGAGTCTAAGTTCAAGGGAGGTCCAGTTCAATCTATACTTTGATTAACGTGTGTTATTGGGTTACACTAGTTTCGGATAATTACACTTCTCATTCGTAACTCCGAACACAAGTTAACCAAAAAGAGACAAGCTGGACCTATATTATAGGAATACAAAGTTTATTTATTATATTAACTATTGTGCGACTATTTAATGGGAAGAACTGAATAGTGGAAAATGACACTTAACTTCACCTATCCAATGTATGAGGTTTTCTCATAATGACTACAAAGCACGTTCACACCAGAAGTATGTTTGAGATTTTGCATAGTTCAAAGTTGCCATCACATTTTTTTCTGTACTATCAACTTCGGAGTTCAGGGTTAAAAACTATGTTAAGAACAGTAAAATTTAGCAGTTATAGAGTTATAGTAAATTATTTCTTCTCTGTCTGGTGCAATCAATTTTTCAGTAGGTGAGTTACTGATAATTTGGAAAGTTAGGATTATTTTAAGTGGTTTCAAACAAACTGGGTCCGTCATAGGCAGGTAAATAGTGCGCTCGACTCGTAATCTGAGGGTCACGGGTTTGAATCTTCATCACACCAAACATGCTCGACCTATCAGCCGTGGGAGTGTTGTAATGTACAGTCAATCCCACTATTTGCTGATAAAAGAGTAACCCAAGAGTTGGTTGTGTGTGGAGATAACTAACTGCCTTTCCTCTAGTCTTACACTACTAAATTTAGGACGGCTAGCTCAGATATCCCTCATGTAGCTTCGAGAGAAAATTCAAAATAAACAAACAAATCAAATAGACTAGTCCCTTACTAACCTTCTTCTACCAGTTACTTAGTAGACACGAATGACTAATGTAACACTTGATACAGAAGCTAGACGACCCTGTTTGGCCCCAAACTGGTACGCCTAACTTTCGGAAAGAAGTAACCAACATACCGGTCACGCATCTTACTCAGAGAATGAACGTTAACTACTCTTATCGTGGGCAATAGTGTACTACAGGAAGTAAGTTAATATTTAAAACCTGAGCCTGGATATTTCATTAAAATAAGGTTCGTAATATAAACAGTTCGCGAAATGTCAGTAATATAATAATAACGATGAATTATTTTTACCGCTTCAAGTGCGATAATTCTACGAGTTTACTAGGGTGAGATGGAACTGTAATTATTAACACAATTGAATTAACTCAAAGTAAAGTAATGTATTAAATAGTTAATTCTAGGCAGCAATCTACGAAGAAATATCAGGAATTACGTTCACCCCACTATAATATAATATAGTTCAACAGTTATTATCAGTCCAGTGGACCTAAATTATTAAAACAATTATTAATTATGTTCACCAACAATAGTATAAAATAATAACTATTGCCAGTCTAGCAGGTATGGTCTACTAAGAATATCAGGAGTTATGTTCACTAACAATAATAAAATATAATAACTATTGTCAGTTTAGTAGGGCTAATCTACTAAGAATATCAGGAGTTATGTTCACCAACAATAATATAATATAATAACTATTGTCAGTCTAGCAGTTCTGATCTACTAAGAATATCAGGACTTATGTTCACTAACAATAATAAAATATAATAACTATTGTCAGTTTAGTAGGGCTAATCTAGTAAGAATATCAGGACTTACGTTCACCAACAATAATATAATATAATATAACTATTGTCAGTCTAGCAGGTCTGATCTACTAAGAATATCAGAAGTTATGTTCACCAACAATAACATAATATAATAACTATTGTCAGTCTAGTAGGGCTAATCTATTAAGAATATCAGGAGTTATGTTCACCAGCAATAACATAATATAAGACCTATTGTCAGTCTAGCAGGTGTGATCTACTAAGAATATTAGGAGTTATGTTCACCAACAATAACATAATATAATAACTATTGTCAGTCTAACAGGACTGATCTACTAAGGATATAAGGAGTTATTGCACCGATTATAATATGATATAGTTCGATAGTTATTGTCAATCCGGTGGGCCTAATCTACTAAAACAATTATTAGTTATGCTCACCAACAATAATATAGTATGATAGCTATTGTCAGTCTAACAGGGCTGATCTACCAAGAATATCACTGCACAACAAGGGTTTTGCTTCTTGAACACTGTTGGGTGTTCCTTATAGATTTTTGGCTGCTGATCACGAAAATCGCATTCATATTTGCCCATCACGTACCGTTTCATGGAAATCTTTAGTTTTTTCCTGTTTTTTCTTATATTTGTATCCAAAAATTTTCGTTTCTGTAAGAAACCTATGAACAATGTTTTGTGCAGTTTGGGCATGTCTAGGCATGAAATCAGGCCAGGTTGGAAGCTGTTCTGTGGAAGTATGCAGCCCTAGCATGCCTGGGCAGGCCGAAGTTAGCTTGACACTGTCTCAGCAGGCTATAAAAGTGGCTTGCATACACAGATGCATTGGATTAATATAGACCTTATAATGTGTACGTATTATGTCAGAATACAGCATTGCCTCAGTAGCTCTGTCACAAATAAGTTAGATGTTATAGATGTTTTACAGAACGATTGGTGTCGGTCAATATGTCTCGTGAATGTCGTAACAGCCGCGATACATTCTGCTATATTTGTGGCGAGTATACGCTTGTTCATCAGAGACATTCAATGACTGCTCTTGTAAAGAAAGCATATCATCTGTAATTCGGCTGTAAAATTGGTGATCAAGACCAGGAATGGGCGCCTCACATTTGTTGTACGACATGTGCTGTCTGTCTGAGAACTTGGCTCAGAGGCACTCGAAAGACAATGTTGTTTGCTGTCCCGATGATATGGCGAGAACAGAAAGACCATGTGACGGACTGCTACTTCTGTTCGCCTAATGTGTCTGGTTTCTTTGCCAAAAAGAAGAAGTCAATTGAATACCCTAATCTGCCTTCAGCAATGATACCCGTACCACATGGCGACAGTCTTCCAATTCCGAAACCACTAGAGGAATGGACCTTAGACGAACCAGATGAAGAAACTGCAGTGCAGGGAACTGGCAGTGATATTGATCTGGATTTTGAACTGTGCTCTTCATGCGATTCACATCTCATAACACAGTCAGAATTAAACAATCTGTCAGAGATTTGAGTCCGTGAAAAGCAAAAGCCGAATTGCTGGGTTTTAGACTGCAGGAATGGCGTTTGTTGTCACCAGGTACGAAAATTTCTGTTTTTCGAAGCCGCCAAGATGATATAACCAAATTATTTGCACAAGTTGACAGTCTCTGTTTCTGTGTTGATATCAAAGGATTGTTCTCTGCTTTGGGTTGTGACCATGACGCGCAATAGTGGCGTCTCTTTATTGATTCTTCAATGTTAAGCCTCAAAGCTGTTTTGTTACACAATGACAACGTTCACCCTTCAATACCTGTTGGTTATGCAGCACACATGAAAGAAACCTACGAGAACATGGAAATGTTACTGAAGCACATCCAGTACAGCAAGCACAACTGGAATATCTGTGGAGATCTGAAAGTCGTTGCTCAGTTACTGGGACTGCAGCTCGGCTATATAAAATACTGTTGTTTCATCTGTGAATGGGACAGACGTGCCAAAGAGTCACATTATTCTAGACAGAGCTGGCCACTCCGTAAAAAGTTAATTCCAGGACAGAAAAATGTGGCACGTGAACCGCTTGTCGACACGGCAAAGATTTTTTTGCCTACTCTTCATATAAAATTGGGACTTATGAAGAATTTCGTGAAAGCAATGAACAAAGAAGGCGAAGGTTTTCGTTATTTAAAACAGATGTTCCTAAGAATAACTGAGGTCAAGATCAAAGAGGACATTTTTGTTGGTCCTCAGATCAGACATGTTATGAATGACAAGCGGTTCGAAGATCTGTTAGTTGAGCCGGAAAAGATTGCCTGGAAAGCCTTCAAAGACATTGTTGACAATTTTCTTGGCAATTACAGAGCCCCAAATTACATTCAGCTGGTAGACAAACTTCTCAAAGCATACAAAACAATGAAGTGCAACATGTAACTCAAGATTCATTTCCTCCACTCACACTTGGACTTCTTTCCAGCAAATCTCGGTGCTGTCAGTGACAAACACGGTGAAAGGTTTCACCAGGACATTGCTACAATGGAAAAACGATATCAGGGCAACTGGAATCCGTCAATGCTTGCTGACTACTGTTGGACACTGCAACGTGATGCACCGGACATTAAATACAAACGAAAATCAGGAGCAAAACACTTTTAATTATTTTGAACGTAATAGCGTATTAAAAACATAAACGCAATTAAATACGTTATTGCCGATAAACAGTTAACTGTCTATTTCTCAAAGTTCCTACGAGATGAAGCAAAACCAAAACTATATTTGTGCATACCCACCAGGTACCTGTCACAATCAGCAAACTTTTTCAGGAAGCAAAACTCTTCAAACAAAATTGTTGTGGAGTGATATCAGGAGTTATGCTATTGTCAGTCTAGAAGGGCTGATCTATTAAGAATATCAGGAGTTATGTTCACTAACAATCATATAATATAATATAATATAATATAATATAATATAATATAATATAATATAATATAATATAATATAATATAATATAATATAATATAATATAATATAATATAATATAATGTAATGTAATATAATAACTATTGTCAGTCTAGGAGGGCTAATCTATTAAGAATATCAGGAGTTATGTTCACTAACAATCATATAATATAATATAATATAATATAATATAATATAATATAATATAATATAATATAATATAATATAACATAACATAACATAACATGACATAACATAATAACTATTGTCAGTCTAGCAGGTCTAATCTACTAGGAATATTAGGAGTTATTGCACCAACTATAATACAACATACTTAAATAATTATTGTTGGTTTATCAGAGCTAATCTACTAAAAATATCATGTATAAATAACCGAAACATTCGAGATCATTCTGAAGATTGTTTCACCAGGAACAAAAGTATCAATTATTGTTGTCACATATTCCTTAAAAACAACTGAAGTTTTGAATATTTTTAAAACTTATGTGATGTTTGCGAAGTGATTCATCACTTTTTATAACTTGGAACTGGAATACCTAGCAGCTAGTATTCGATTTATCACTTTCTACTAATCACAGAAACTTATGAACGTAGTGAAGAACTAAATATAAACCCAGTAATGAAAACATGCTAATTTGATATAACATTCTTACTTTTAATGAATAATTTTCGGATTTGGGTACCCTAGTTGTAGTGATATTTTTGGCCACAATTCCAAGGTTAATAAACTGATAAATTCAGGTAATTTTGTTTGTTTGTTTGTTTTTGAATTTCGCACAAAGCTACTCAGTGGCTATCTGCGCTAGACATCCCTAATTTAGCAGTGTAAGACTAGAGGGAAAGCAGCTAGTCATCACCACCCACCGCCAACTCTTGAGCTACTCTTTTACCAACGAATAGTGGAATTGACCGTCACATTATAACGTTTCCACGGCTGGGAGGGCGAGCATTTTTGGTGCGACGCGGATGCGAACCCACGACCCTCAGATTACGAGTCGCACACCTTAACGCGCTTGGCCATGCCGGGCCAAATTCAGGTAATACTCGACAGTTCGTCTTACCTTATGTTTTGAGGAATGTCAGATGATAGCTACACTGGGCTAATAATTGCCACCAGTTACACTGGGTGAAACATTAAAACATGTCATTTAACATAGTACGGTTAGAGTGAGGGTACTCTGAAGAAACAGAAACTACCTATTAGCTATCTGTGCTATACCTAATTTTCAACCAACAGACGAGTGTGAAATCAACAGTGTCCATTTTCAAGTTTTTGGGCTCCTTCTCTTGTCGGGCAGAATAGTGGGATTTGACTATCATTTTTACAACGCTCCCACTGCCTCACAGTGCACAGGAGGACACTGACCGTGAATCAAATAGACATTCGTTTATCAAGGTTCTTCCATTTGCTAGTGAATATATTCATTATTTTAACAGAAACAGCTATCTAAATAACACATACAAAATATATGTTTTGAAGGAAGACATTTTCACAAGGAATATTTTGTTGTATTAAATTTTTAATCATACACATAAAATCTCGTGATAATATCCTTAGTATTTGCTGCCATCTATTGGGTGGTTTTTAAGTATTTTAATTCGAGAATTTTGGAAATTTACTTTTTAACTTGTAGCTGAAGTTCATAAGTGCGTGTTTGTGTGTTTTTCCAAAGCAAAGCCACGTCGAGCTGTATCCACCGAGGGGAATCAAGCCCCTGATTTTAGCGTTGTAAATTCGAAGACTTACCGCTGTCCCAGTGAGGAACAAAGCTCACAAGGTGTATTGTATTTTAACATTATATTATAACCCATGACATTATGCACATATTGAAAATATGAATATTAGAATAATATGTGTCTCAAATGTGAAGTCCAGGATAGAATACGTCCAAAATTCGAAACATCAGAACAACATACGACTAAAACATGAAGTCGAAGAAAATACATTTCCTAAATGTCTTGTGTTAGACGTCATACATTCATAATGGGAAGCCTAAGCAGTTATTGTCAAAAATTGGGACCTAGACAATATATGATTGAAACAAGAACCCATTACGTGATAAGAGATTGATACAAAAGCAGATCGAAGGATATAATGCACACATCTGGAACTGGCATTACAGGGAAAGGAGAGCATATTACGTCCTAGAACAATTTTGTGAGTGTTTTATATTCCTAACGTGTTCATATATAAAGCCCCTAAAAGCTACAATATTCGTACGATTCTGTTCACGGTGTAATTTGACAATTTGAATTATTAGTACGACCCCTCAATCCAAACAACGTATACCAAGTGAACGGTATCCATTAATTAGGCAGTTGCAACGTCAGCTTATTTATATCACCCCTTTTTTTTTTTTCCTGCTGCTAATTGCCACTTATATGAGACTCTTATACCAGTTTAATAAGTGAAGCCTATTGCAGGAAGCTTGTCCCAGTCAGCAGCTTTTAAGCAACTCCAGGAATTCATTAAGAGGGTTATGACGAACCCAATTGAAGGAAGACAGAAACAATTAGGGGCTTTTTCTCTTCAATGAGAGATCAGCTCCAACAAGACTCACCCGGCATCTTGACAGCTAGGCGTCAGGCTGGAATCTCTTGTTTTCTGTGGGTGAAATGATATCCGCGTACTCTAATTGGAAATCTTGTTTAGTGGAGACCTCCGCTAACAAGGAAAGACCTACACGACGTTTCTGTCAAATTGGCACTGCCTGGGTGACTCCATTTTTTAATACTGAAGTGTAGCTGTGCGATTTTTAAAGGGGGTTTATACATACCCAAAGAAGTGCCTTCGTAATGAGTCAATCAGATTCACTCTAAAGGGGCCGTTTTAAATTTTGTAATTTTAGGTGGATAGAATTGGTAAGATATTAAATCGCTAAAATATTACATGTGCCTCGTGCTTTGATACTTTGCTTTATTCTATTAGAATTGTTAACATTTGTTGTTCTTTTAGCAGGGAGTGCTATTCATTAAGAGGAATAAGGAAAACATAACCATTTTATCATTTGAACGTTTACTTTCTCAGCCCACCTGGCGCTTTAAACGTTGTAAGTTTTCTATCCTAGAGGGTTTCGTCCAAGTGAAGGTGGTTGAGAACGATTCCTGTCTTAAACGTGTGACGAAACCCAACAATGACAATGATTCAGAATAAATGACGTCATTATTAAATGAATTTATTGTACTTGATTAGATTATTGCAACATTAAAATTATTTTGTAAATTGAGTTAATTGGATAATTAATCTTACAAACCGCTTCCAAAGCAGCTTAATCATCACTAATATCATCAAAAAACACCAGAAAATTATGTTTTGATTTGATTAATCCGCTTTATATCCATTCGTGTGGTGTAATATTGCTCGAGATATTTTTCGGTTTTTATCGGTTTATAGAAAGAGGTTACTTGGCATTTCTTTTTTACTACTTGTAAATGTATAATTTAGTCATTATAATAACATTTGTACTTTACGAATGTGCACTGTGTTCCAATCATTTGCAATAATTAATACATACGATATTTTATTTTTGTGGAAAAGATTTGTTAATTTACTTACTACTAAATGTAATTAGCAAAAAAATAAAAATAAAAACATATACACGCAACTTGTTTCCAAAAACGACCATGGTTTACATAAAGTAGAATAAAATATTTAATGCAGCCTTCGAAAAATTCATTAATTAAGTTACCAAGAAAGTAATTAGAATAATTATTCTTTTTGCAAAATAAAGACGACGATGTTAATTAAATTAAAATCCAGTTCTAGTCTAGAAATGCTCCCCCAGAGGCACAGTGGTATGTCTTCGGATTTACACTCTTAGAAACAGAGTTTCGATACTGTTGGTGGGCAGAGCACAGAGAGCTCACTGTGTAGCTATGTGCATAATTTTAAACAAACAAGTATGTTTTAGAAATATTTCACATTCGTGTTATTGGAAATTTGAAAGAATAAAGATATAATTGTATACAAAATTTATAAAAAATATAAATGAATAAACAAGATGGGCCCCGCTTGGCCAAGCGTGTTAAGGTGTTCGACTCGTAATCCGAGGGTCGCGGCTTCGAATCCCGGTCGCACCAAACATGCTCGCTCTTTCAGCTGTGGGGGCATTATAGTGTGACAGTCAATCCCACTATTCGTTGGTAAAAGGGTAGCCCAAGAGCTGGCGGTGGGTGGTGATGACTAGCTGCCTTCCCTCTAGTCTTACACTGCTAATAAATAAGTAAACAAGAGAACAGAAACACAGAGTTTGTCACTAGTATGTTGTTGTAACTCTAATTTCAGCTTGTTTTGTTTTATTGCCCGTGTGTTATAGGCATGAAAAATAAAAACAATCACACAACAGAATGAAATTTTTATTTTTAAAATCAGTGTTTTTTTCTTCATTTTTGACAGTTCTACTGTTTTTACAAACGACTTTGTTCAGAATACCTTGTTTGTCGGAAACGGACTATAGGCGAATAACCAAAGATTTGTGCCAATCTGACGAATGATATTCTCATGGCAGAGAGGTAACAGAGTTTTAGCTGAAGACTTCGGGTAACGAAGCTTCAGACCGGTTGGAAATTTTAACAAGGAACCCCACATGGACGATCGGCTGATCAAAGTGGACCAGGAGATATTGAACGTCAATAGTTGGCTGTAACGTGAGTAGAAAACAGATTTGCAGGGATAGATTTATAATACTATATATAGGATTTCATTGCGAATACTCAAGATATGTGACTTCATTTCTTTTAAGACTTTATCTGAAAATATCTTTCGAAGATTTACCTAATTAGATCGTCTTAGCTTTCCAAACTAGAGGAAAATAAATAATAACATATTTTTGAAAGTTACATTGGTTATACTTCCTTATCTATTTACCCTGAAAAAATATATATTGCAAACAAATATCAGCGAGATATCTTATACCACTGACATGTCTCTAACATTTCTCGCTTATCCCCTTATTGTTCAGAGGTAAACTTACGAATTTACAACGCTAAAATCTGGGGTTTGATTCTTGCGATGAATAAAGCGTTTAAAAGAACTTTGCGCTAAATCAAATAATTTTCTACATTTTTTGTGTGTAATTTTATTTTTAAACTATATTTAAGATCGAATTTTCGGCTGTGTATTTTGGTTTTACTTTATGTAAAATTCAAGTTGAAATAAATAAAAACATTGCTAACGTAGTGTGAAATGGAAACAAATATGGCGTTTTATAAAGTACCTCTGGTATCAGTATGAATAGAGCCATAACAGAAGTACCTCTTTTACAAATTCTTCTTAAGGCCAGGTGGGTTAAGGTGTTAGACTCGCAATTTAAGGAACGCGGGTTCAAATCACCGTCACATTAAACGGATCACACCAAACATGCAGTCCCCTTCAGCCGTGGGGACGTTATATTGTGACAATCAATCCCACTATACGTTGATAAAAGAGTAGCCCAAGAGTGGCGGTGGGTGGTGATGACTAGCTGCCTTCCCTCTGGTCTTACACTATTAAATTAGGGACGGCTAGCGCAGATATCCCTAGTGTAGCTTTGTGCGAAATTCAAAAATTCTTAATTCTTGGGACACAGAGAAAATAATGAGAGTAACAGGCTGCGTCAGTCCAGAACTGGACAACTCCAAAGCACCGATTAAAGTAAGAGAACGTTTTAGACTGTACTCTAACCATTGTTGTTTGTAAAATATTTTTTTCTGACATAGCTCGTCCTATACAGAAGCTAGTTGAGAAGCCAAATAAGTTTTATTGGATTATTGATTGTATAAACAACCATTTAACAAACTGAAGAAAGAATTAATCATTACTCTAATATTGGACTTTCTGAAGTCTGGAAGCTCCATCTACTGTAGATACAGATATCAGTGACTTTGCAGTGGAGTAATTTTATCTAAAGTGCAACAAGGAAAACAATATATGACAGCTTACTATAGTAAGGCAATGAATGGTGCAAAACTGAGCTATTCATAGTTTAAAAACTACTGAGAGTTGTTCGAGATCTGAGCCACTTCTATAACGACTTGTATAAGCAAGTGTTAGTGCTCTGGACTGATCATTCAGCACTGACGTGGCTGTTGAATTTTCGTAATCCAGAAGACCAGATAGCAAGATATCTCAAACTCTCCGGAATAGAACCATGGGAGTGCTTATGCATTATTCTAAATACAATGTTTTAAGATCAATGCATAAAATAGTAAAGATGACTAACCTACTGTCCAAAAATAATAATCCAAATGTGACGTCCACTAATGATCATGAAGAACTGCTGTTGTCCACAATCCCAGTTGGAAGCTTGTTTGAAAACAGTTATTTTGTGTCTCAAGTAAAGTGTAGAAAGATCCTCATAACAAACAATTGCTCTAAACAGTCCAAAAACAACAATGTATTAGACACTATGGGACTTATTATGAGGGAAATGGGAAGATACTAATGGGTGAGAAAATGACTCCAGTTGGTATTTTTCCAGTCTTTCCATTCAAAAAATCTCTGTCATCTCCACAAATTGCTTAACACTTTGGTGTTAAGAAAATACTGAAGTAAGTAAAATAATGATTGCCCCAAGTGCCAGTGATCTGTAAAGAATTGAGGTCAAACTTTTGTATTCTACTGCGAGTGAAGAGGTCCGTAAAAGAAAGAGCATGCGCATCTATGGCATTATTATGTTAAAATATCACTTCAGAGAGTTATTGTCAATGTGTTTTATCTTCCGCTACTTCAGAGTGACAATATGAATAGATGCAATGCGATATTAATGAACTATTTCACGAAATGGCCAGAAGCATATGTTATTCCTAACCAGGAAACAGAAACTCTAGCGGGATAACCCTTCCAAGAATTTGTCTCAAGATCTGGTGTACGTATGGAAGTCTACCCAAATCAGGGGAGGAACTTTGAATCCACCGTGTTTGCTGAAATATGTTAGATGCTCGAGTTAAAAAGAGACCAAGACAACAACATTTTGCCCATCTTCTGACAGCAAGGATGAGCGGGATACAAACGTACATTGTAAAATCAATTAGACGTGTATGGGGATGGCCATCCATCTTCTGACAGCATGGTTGAGAGACACACCTGTACACTGTTAAATCAATTAGACGTGTATGGGGATGACCATCCATCTTCTGACAGCATGGTTGAGAGACACACCTGTACACTGTTAAATCAATTAGACGTGTATGGGGATGACCATCCATCTTCTGACAGCATGGTTGAGAGACACACCTGTACACTGTTAAATCAATTAGACGTGTATGGGGACGACCATCCATCTTCTGACAGCATGGTTGAGAGACACACCTGTACACTGTTAAATCAATTAGACGTGTATGGGGATGACCATCCATCTTCTGACAGCATGGTTGAGAGACACGCCTGTATACTGTTAAATCAATTAGACGTGTATGGGGATGACCATCCATCTTCTGGCAGCATGGTTGAAAGACACACCTGTACACTGTTAAATAAGTTAGACAAGTACGTGGACGACCATTAGAAAACGAGGGATGAAAATCTTCCACTGTTCCTGATGAGTTATTGTACAACAATATGTGAAGCTAAAGCAAAAGACACCATAATTACTGGTTTCCGAGGGGAACTTAAGCACCAAGGAGATAATTACGAAGAAGATATTGTTATTTCTAGCTGGCTGAGTGAATCAGTCATTGTGCTTTAATTTTGGACATGAAATGGTACATGTAAATTTACTCTTTATGTTAGTATTGTGCAGTTAGCGTTATTTGTAAACGTGACCTTAAAGTTCCAGTGTTCTAGCTTGTAAGAAATGTCAAAGGGTGATATAAATCGATTTGCTATCGTTATATATATACTGGATGTATAACTGTTTTAATTAGATAATTTAAAAGAACCCGCCAACCTTTGGGGGAACAACAGTAATTTTAGATTTACAACGCTAAAATTCGCTAGAAACTCCTCGCAGTGAGCCCAATGTGGTTTTGTTCTACAACAAACAAACAACAATAAAAAGAAATAGAACTCACCAAGTAAAACAACACGACATATCAATACACATACAATATATATATATATATATATATATATATTGTCATTTTTCTTAATTTTCAAATGAACCAGTTCTGTCATGAAGACAAATTATCAAAACAAAACAAAAGAAAATTAAAAGGTTTAGACTTCAAATAAATTTTTCCCGTGGACTAACTACCCCTAAGTATTTTCACTTAACACTACAGTAGGACATTTTCAATTGGATGACCCTCCGCATCGGTGACATCGTGAAACGGTTCGTTTAATATATCGGTTCATTAGGTCGTTTCTCTTGTCGTCTCAACCCTTGTTCTCCTACATACCACGTGTGTCAAGAACTTTTGTAGCATACTCTCATTGATACTTGTGTAACGTAACACGTCACGTGGGCATCCGAACAATAATGAGTCAACGTCTAGAATTCTTCATTAACTGATTCGCTTTACTCTTTCTTCCCTCTGTGGACGTGAACATGCCAAGTCCCTCATAAAATGACTACCCCCTAATAAACACTTCAATTAACGGTCCGTTCCGAGTTTGTTTAATTGAGCGCAGAAAACTCTCGCTAACACTCCACGTGAAACGTGCCACGTTAGCTGATGAGGACTAATGAGGCTAGATAAGAACCAGCTCATTAAAAATGCTCCCCTCTGGTAACATAACCCATGTGTTTGGAAGGACGAAACCAAAAGCGCCCTCTAGAGAAATATTCCACTTCAGAAGTTTATCGTGCTCAAACTACAAAATAGAGGAAGGAAACTTTAGCTAAGAACGAGAGCTAACACGCCAATCTCTAATGAGTGTCTAAAATATGTTATTATACCTACAATTACAGATAATATTCATGTAACTTACGTTCGTTTTTTTTTACTTAGTTCCTACACAGTTACAATACCTAATTATATGCTAACTACTAAAGATTTCAAGTACTTTTTCAATGTTACCTTCCAAGTAATAACTTCATTATATTCTTGGTTTGAATTTCGCGGAAAGCTACACGAGAGCTATCTGCATTAGCCCGTCCATAATTTACCAGTGTAAGACTAGAGGAGAGGCAGCTAGTCATCACTACCCACCGCCAACTCTTGGGCTACTCTTTTACCAACGAATAGTGGGACTGAACGTTACATTATAACATCCCCACGGATGAAATGGCGATCATGTTTAGGGTGACGGAGACTTTAACCCGCGACCCTCGGATTACGAGTCGAGTGCTCAACTACCTGGCCATGCCAGGGCCATTATATTCTTGTCTATCATACATAAATTTGCTAAAACTATTGTAAATAGTACTGGTCCGTAAATGGTGAAAATCAGATACGTTTCATCTGTGTAAAATAATATATTTTCCGTACAATACATTTAGGAGTATATTCTTAGGATATCTTCAAAATCAAAACTATTTTAGCAATGTTTTGTGGTTCATGTTTCCTGTATTACAATGTACATGCCTCAAAACATCAAATCATTAGTTGTTTAGTAGATGCACGCGGTTTTGTAAATTTATTGGCTTAGTTTATGATGGTTGACTCCAATGGTTTAGCCACTTTAGAGTGCATCGTTTTAACTACGTTAGATTTTTATATTATTTTCATGATGTCATTTTTACTCACACGCAACTGATTTCAATCGCGGCGTTGCTTAAAAGGTCGTGAATGAATACAAATAAACAAGCAAAATAAATAAATTTGTTCTGATATTTATGGTCGCGATGTCCTTGTTCTGGTTTTAAAACGAACAATGTAAAACATTCAAACTTGCTATTCATTTTGAATTATTTCTGTGGGTAATCTAATCTATTTTAATCAGAAAATAGTTTGTGCGTTAACCTTTTTCGTACCCTTAGTTCGAAACTCTGCAAGAGATGGCGCTAAAATCTGTAATCAGGTGTTCTGATTCCCATGACAAAGTCAGTCTATTTCTATGTGGATCTGTCTATACTGATGAGGAATTAGTGGAAATCAAAACACTCTTCGTATCCAACTGTGGATATATGTAGCTATGAAAATTATTTTCATTTATCATTTTTAATTTTTATGCAAATATTCCCCCACAAATAAACAATCAAAGGTACAAAGGCTATCTTTACCTTGTCAGAATGTTTTTTTTCCCCTTTTTTAAGTACAGAAATATATTTTCTATTTTGATGTAATGTTTTTGTCATAATTCAGGGAAATGAAGTCGAATACTGTATATGAAGCAATTTACCTTTTTTTTTTTGCTTCTTGGTTTAAGTAAAATTGAAATATTACAGTGCCAAAATCCAGAGTTCTATCCCTGTAGTTGGTACAACGTAAATACTTTATTGTGCTGCTTTGAACCAACACAAGCAATCGTTAGATTCAATTTACGTAATTTATAAAATTTGCTAATTTCAGGATACAGTTTGTTACGTTTTCAATTACATTACCAATATACTCTCAAGGTTGCCTAGCAGTAGGGTATCCGCTGATCTAAGGATTTACAACGCTAAAATCAGGGGTTCGGTCCCCTTCGGTGGATTCAGCAGATAACCCGAAGTGGTTTTGCTGTAAGAAAACACACATATACACCCATTCAGCAGTAGGTAAATCTATGGTTTTATAACGCTAGAAATCGCGTTTCGTTACCCTCTCTCCTAAGTGGGCAGAACACAGGTAGCCCAATGTTTAGCTTTGTGCTTGACAGCAACAACAACTAAAAGAAAAAACAGTTTACTGCTAATCTAAGTCATTATTTGACATAAGTTTGCGCGTTCTCGCTTATAACTGGTAAATCGCTGAACAGACTATCACCTATATGCAAAAAGTTAATGTTGGGATGTATAGAGTTAATGTGATTGAAAAAATTAAGTATGTGTTCTGTAGATTTGAATCCCGCAACCGTGTCATCTACATATCTGTACCAGTATAGTGGTGGATGTAATGCTGTGTTAATTGCTTGTGTTTCAATTTTGTGTCATAAAAATATTGGCTAGAACTGGTGATACTGGGTTGCCCATGCTTAGGCCATTTGTTTGTATATAGTTTTGGTTGTTGAACATGAAGTTTGTCTTTATCGTGGTGAATTCAATGAGGGTTGCTAATTAGTTGCTGGGAATGTCTATAGTTGGGTTAGGGTCTCGGATATAGAGTTCTAAGGCTATCTTGCAGGCTTCAATGGTTGGAACTTCTGTAAAGAGGGATATAACATCGAAACTGGCCATTAAGGCTTTATGATTAAGTTGATTTAGATTAGACTTGAAATTAAAAGAGTTTTTGATGAATGAGCTTTAACATTAACTTCACATGTGAACAGGAAGAAAACAATCAAATATCATTTCTTAACCTCAAAATTACAAGAACCGACACACAATTCAAAACAGAAATCCACCGAAAAATCACCCATACTGGACTATACATTCCTTGGGACTCAGCACATGAAACAAAACAAAAACTCAACATACTAAGAAACCAAATAAACACAGCCATAAAACTATGCTCACCAGATAAAATTAACGATGAATTAGACAAAATAAAACAATACTTCATCAACATCAATATGTTTCCTCCACAAACCGTAGAAAACATTATACGCACACACCTAGACAGAAAGCAAAATCAACCAACTAAAATAAATATATCTCACGAATCAAAAAATCACGAAACCATATACTGCTGTATACCATATATTCCTGACATCAGCAAACAAATAACCAACATTTGGCAAAAATTAGTAACAAAATATGACATTCCAGTTAATACCAAATTTATTCAAAAATCAGGCACAAAACTGAGGTCTATACTATGTAAAAACTACACTGACAAACACCACACCAACATTATTTACAAAATACAATGTGATAACTGCCACGAATTCTATTTTGGAGAAACAAGTAGAAAAATGGAAACCAGATTCAAAGAACATAAAAAGTCACCTTCACACGTTTTCGAACACTGTCAACTAAACACAACATAACCATAGAAAACATTCAAATATAAATAAAGAAACAAACTTAAACAAACGCAAAATGAAAGAAGCCTTACTTATACAACAACTTAAACCCAAAATAAACCAATATAAAGGAACGCCTTTATACCTATATTAATATAATAAAATAAATAAAATTATATATTCAAACATCTAATACCGCCCTCTACATTCCGACACTCAGTTACACAACCCCTTTCAAACATGTGGTCAGCTTCCGGTCGGTTACCTCTTTCTTTGTGAACCTGACGATGACCGAAGAAGGTCGAAACGTTGTTCGCTCTTCTATGTAAAATATTTTCTCAACTCAAACGAGCCGTTTTTGCATATAAATTTCTCAACAAGTGGGTTTCTCGACATCACTGGTTATTAGACTATCACCTAGCTTTATATGATTAAAGTTCTCCGAGGTGTGACATAGGGTGTAGATTTTTATTTTGAATTTCGCGCAAAGCTACTCGAGGGCGCTAGCTGTCCCTAATTTAGCAGTGTAAGACTAAAAGAAAGGCAGCTAGTCATCACCACCAACCGCCAACTCTGGATACTTTTTTACCAACGAATATTTGGATTGACGTTACAATGCTCACAATGGTGAAAGGGCTAGCGTGATTGGTGTGATGAAGATTCGAACCCGCGATCCTCAGATTGCAAGTCGAGCGTCCTAAACACCTGGCCGTGTCTGGCCTGGGGAGCGGAGCTCAAAAGTAATTTCTCCGTGTCACCCCTACCGGAGACCCTGAGTCATCTGCATGTGTCGAAGGGGCACGCCTACTTTAATAAAAAAATATGAAAAATCCCAATAAAGTTGTCAAGCAGATGGTAATAGTCGTTCACGTGGTGAGAAAAATACCACCAGCTCATTCGTTTTAATGCGTTATTTATATACACGGGCACCATTTCAGTTTTAATGCCGCGAAGAAGGACTCGGTTGAGATAATAGTTGGTCAGAAAAAATATTTGAAGCGCCGACACTAAACGAAAGTGACACATAATGCCACGTATAGCATGGGTAACTGCGTGTAGGACGAAAGGTTCGTGTGCTACCGTTTAAATTAGTCAAATAGAGAGAGCCCAGGACACCAACTTACGCTTTTACGCCCAGCTTTGCCAGGTAACAAGTACAAGTTGTTTATCATTAACTTCCTTGATTACACCGTGAATTTCAATCTGCTTGTGATTGTATTGACAAAATCCACTACACGTTTCTTTAATATCACACACAAGTTCTTATAAATAATTCAGTGGTTTTACGATAAGACCACCCGCCTGAGAAACAAGCGATCCCTTTAAAATATCGTTTAACTTTTTTTGTTGTTGCTCAACCATCTATTGACATTCAAACCGGTTTCGTAAGCTGTCTTCTTTTCTTAACTACGTGATGTATTCATACGTGTGTATAATGATACTTAACCTTTTCAGAAGTGAGCAGTTTAAATTATTTGTAGTTAAACAGCACCGAGGCCTAATACACTTTGTTTGTTTGTTTTTAAATTTCACGCAAAGCTACACGAGGGCTATCTGCGCTAACCGCCCCTAACTTATTAGTGTAAGGCTAGAAAAAAGGCAGCTGGTCGTCACCACCGACAGCCAACTGTTGGGCTACTCTTTCACTAGTGAACAGTGGGATTGATTGATACATTATAGCGCCCCACGACCGTAAAGGCGAGCATGTTTAATGTGACGGGAATATGAACCCGCGATCCTCGGATTACGAATCGAGTGCCTTAACCACCTGACCATACCGGGCCGATGCACTGCGTTGAGTGTGCCTACGTGGTGTCTGATCTTTACCTATAACAAGATACTTTATCGTTTTATTGAGGCACATCAGCAACACACACACATATACTCGAGTTTTGTTAGATAATGGTTTAAGGTAGCAATATATTTTTGTTTGTTACTTTTTTACAGTGGGAATCAAACTCCAAAATTTAACGTTGTAAGTCAATTGACTTATCATTGTCCCACCGATGGAAATTTGTAGGAGGTCCCCCAGTGCTTTCAATTACTGAATATTGAAAGAACTTCAGGTTGCCATCTTGTTAGTTACCGCTTTAGAACCTCTTTCTTAATCTACAGCTAATTAAAGTCATCTGAACAATAGTGCTGCTAATTAAGTAATGTCGTTGTATTAATGACGCAGTTACAAACATCAGCATAATTCTTGGAACGTAGAACAGCTCTTGTCATTATCTTCTGAAATTATGATTAAAAATAGCAGAGGCGATACGAAGACTTTTTGTATATGTTCTCATTATCAAATATCTGGTACTTTCTTCTTTCCCTTATGGGGAAAAAACCTTCTCTTTACTTTGAATAAAACTACGTTAAATCTTAACTAAGCAACAAATTGATTAAAATTACTGGTCACGATAAGAAATGAATTTTTTTATGTGAATATAGATTCCAATTAAGTTTGTAAAGAAAGGTTTTTTTTTATAAATAAACAAACGCCCCATTCATCGAGCATAACGTGGAAATAGTAGTCACGCTTGTCGTAATTAATTCTTTTAAAATTTTATAAACCTGTAGGTAGATAAAACTTGTTTTGTGTATCAGATGTTTTTCATATTTTTTGAGGTGATATTTTATATTGTTTTTTTTAATTTGTCGTTTGTAATCAAGTTACTTTTAAAAAATAGAGTTAACTTTATCACATTCATTTGTTTTTCTTTTTTTCTTTAGATATTTATTTACTTATTTTAAAAATTCAACGTTTCTTCTCATGTAACCTATAATAATATTCCTAAAAACAATATTTCTGCATCACCAAAAAAACAACAAAAAACAAATGGCGTTCCTCGTTTCATTCTCATTGCAGGATATATTATTTAACATTGAATATATGTATATTTTTTCTTATTGCAAGACCACATGGGGTTATCTGCTGAGTCAAGCGACTGGAATCGAACCACGGATTTTAGTGTTGTAAATCCGTAGACTTACCGCTGTACCAGCGTGGGACTTAACATTGAAACGTTATATTAAATATTGCTAACTCCTGAGTATATAAGAAGTGCATCGCCCACCAGTGGCTCAGCGGTATGCTTGCGGACTTACAACGCTAAATATCGGGTTTCGATACCCGTGGTGGGCAAAACACAGATAGCCCATTGTGGAGCTTTGTGCTTAATTCAAAACAAGAAGAAGTGCATCTTATAAATAGCGCCACCTTTAGGAACCTCTGTAAATGTTTCTATAGGACACCATTTTAATTTAGATCTGGCTGGTGGTTATGGTGCTTGACTCGCACTTTGTGGGTTACAGGTTTGATTACTAATCATTAAACATGCTCGCTTTTTCAGCCATGGGGGCGTTATAAACTTATAGTCAATCTTATATTTAGGAGTAGCCCAGAAGTTGGCAGTTGGTAACGTTGATTAGCTGCCTTCCCTCTTTCCTGTCACTGCTAAATTAGAGACGCTAACACAGATATCTCTGTTTGACTCGCTACCTTGTCTGACTGGTGTTGTTTGACTCGCTACCTTGTCTAACTGGTGTTGTTTGACTTGCTACCTTCTCTGATTTGTGTTGTTTGGCTTGCTACTTTGTCCGTCTTGTGATGTTAGACACATTATGTTGTCTGACTGATACCAGATGGCCTGCTACTTGTTCGACTTTTACTGTTTACCTTGTTATTTTGTCTGACTCACACTGTTTCCTATATCATTTGTCATACTAGTGCTGCTTACCGTCCACTTTGGTTTCAACAATGCAGTTTGCCATACCACTTCGTCTAAAAGGTATAGCTTGCTACGCCTCTTCGTCTGAAAGGTATTGTTTGCTACGCCACTTCGTTTGAAAGGTACTGTTTGCTACGCCTCTTCGTCTGAAAGATACTGTTTGCCACGCCACTTCGTTTTAATAACGTTGTTTTGCAATACTTGAATTGAATGTATGTTAGAAATATTATCCCGTTAGCCGTCTGATTACAAAAGGTCATTAATAGCAAAACTTCAACCAGTTATGTATTGTGGACAGTTTGTGTATACAGACCGTCGCCCTGAAAGTACACAGGTTGACAGTGACTCCATGAAGTTGTACTGTTTTCTTGTCTATTTTATGCAAATAAACTGCAATCTCCTCGTCGCTCAGAATGGACACCGTAGACTTCAGACACGGCTACAGAAAACTGACTGCGGAATTGCTTTCTTTCTATGCAACTTCATTACCAAGGAAAGTTTGATAACGAGATTAATCGAGGTTACATATAGACTGAGTAATTTGAATGGGCGTCGCCGTCTTGTTTTCCCAGGGCGGGGTTAGCAAGATAAGAAGCGTTCTCTATATGCCTAAATGATTGACATTGTAAGGCAGTGAACATTGAAACAAGAGTGTCTACAAGGTTGATGGTGCCAAACGGTCGCCATTCTGGGTTACGAAGTAGTTGAACATATATATATTTTTTCTCTCAAGCTTCATCATTAGCGGCACTTTGATCCTATTGTGTCCAATGTTTACTTCTCGTACAGAATTAGCACAAAGACAACAATTAAAAGGCTTTAGCATATAATGATCTTCGCTTTACTACGTTTAAAAGTTCTAGCTGTCTCCGTTAGTTCGTTCACACAAATACAGTGTGAGTTGTGACGGTATACATTATTAAATAGTTAGTTAATAAACATTAATATTACTCTGATGTATTCCTATCAGTTTTTAATTCATTTCAAAATAAAAGTTAAAACTACAGTCGTCTAAAGGATTATAAAACCTGTTTGTAATGTATTTCTAGGGATTATATGTTTCTCTGATCAATAGATTAGAAAGTCACGTAAGAAAGGTTTTCACGACAGAGGAAAAGAGGGTAAGGAAAAGATAGCTCGCTATGTTTGTGTTCATGTGTGTTACGTATGTTCATGTTTAATAGTCATGTAAAACACGCAACGTTTAACGGATAGAAGAGAGCAATGAACTTTACAACGTTCGGTTTTATTCTATAGAACTTTGTGTTGTAATTATATGGAAAAACTGAAGGTCCTTGACCTTAGAAGACGAAGTTCACAATATACGTTAAGGAACAATAGTATAGGTCTCTCATCTACAAAACGTTACAATAGTTAATAATAAAGGAAACCTGAGTTTTAAAAATGATTAAAATAACTTATGTTTTTAACAGCAGTTAAAAATCTCCTGGTCCTCATTTCGTCTTTAATGAGCACTATTATAATCTCTGCCAGTTAAACTATTATTGTTTTATTTCGGGCTTTAGTATACATTAAAATATTTGTACCAGTTAAACTATTATTGTTTTATTTCGGGCTTTAGTATACATTAAAATATTTGTACCAGTTAAACTATTATTGTTTTATTTCGGGCTTTAGTAAACATTAAAATATTTGTATCAGTTAAACTATTATTGTTTTATTTCGGGCTTTAGTAAACATTAAAATATTTGTATCAGTTAAACTATTATTGTTTTATTTCGGGCTTTAGTATACATTAAAATATTTGTACCAGTTAAACCATTTCCATTTGTTCATTTTGTCTTTAGTGAACACTATACGATTTGCAACAATTACAACTGGATCTCATTTGTTTTCGGTTTTGGCCCGGCATGGCCTAGCGCGTAAGGCGTGCGATTCGTAATCCGAGGGTCGCGGGTTCGCGCCCGCGTCGCGCTAAACATGCTCGCCCTCCCAGCCGTGGGGGTGTATAATGTGACGGTCAATCCCAATATTCGTTGGTAAAAGAATAGCCGAAGAGTTGGTAGTGGGTGGTGATGACTAGCTGCCTTCCCTCTAGTCTTACACTGCTAAATTAGGGACGGCTAGCACAGATAGCCCTCGAGTAGCTTTGTGCGAAATTTCCAAACAAACAAAAAACAAAAAAAGTTTTCGGTTTTAAAACGCGATGTATTTTATAAAACAATTCTGCTAATTTTTGTTGTATTTCTATTTCTAATATATCACTTACAACGGTTTACCAAATTTCTGCTGTGTATGAATCCTCATTATACTATAGCATTATCTCTCGAATGACCAGAAAAAGTTCTCTGATCCAGTGATTGGTTCTATGTTCCTAATGAGTTGCGACAGTAAAGTCACAAAGAAAGAGACACAGAAACAGATTTACACAAAGTAAAAGTTATTATTACAATTTTTGCCATTAATAATACAAATACACAATACACTTTAATACAACAGTCTTAACAATGAACTATCAGGCAAGTGGTTTTGTGTAACTGACAAGACCTGAAGGAGACTGTGATATGAAATAAGAACTCTTGCGTGTAAGTTAAAGAAACTGAGATAAAGTAAAATGAAAGAGAAAGTGAAAAGTATTCTAAGTTAAATGAGATATCACATTACTCTAGTCTATAGAAATATTCTATGTGAATCCAAGAATGGATATTTGAAAGTGGAAACTACACTTTAAACATTTATTCTAGGAGCCAACACTCCACTAGAATCTAAATATAATCACACGTACCGTGAACCAACACTACTAAAAACACTAACGTGAGTAAACGTGACAACAGTATTTTAAATTGTGCCCGTTTAAGATGATTGTAACTTTGTTACATTAGAAGTACCTATATGAGCACTGATAATTATTTAAATGAAATTATAAAAATTTTAGAAAAATAAAGGGAACTGGAAGTTATGTAATATACCTTGAAACCTGCATTGAATATATGTAAATGTTGTATCACAAATCTTCTCTCTCAAATTCCAAGACTGTTTTAAATATGTTAATACACTCTCGTGTTCATAACATAAGAAGACAGTAATTGGTTTTTGTTTGGTCAACTGGCCAACGAGCAGTGAATAGCAAGAGTGAATCCATATAGAGCTGTTACCTCATTCGTCGACAAGAATAATTAGCTCACTAATGAAAACAACTTTGTTATTCCTGTAAAACAATCAGACAAGTAGGCTTTTTGTCATCACTTGTAATTCGCTACTTAAGAGAAGTGACTTGATCCCTCATCAAATTGGGGAATTATATGAAACAACATGATTTTTAAAATTTTACTTTTTAACTAAAGGAGAGGAAACACACTATGTTTCCGTACTACAACCATCTACTTACAACGCTATTAATAATTTCCTGTCTTATGTAGACAGCCTTATTTTCACTATATTTGTAAGAACCTTTGGTTCACTTAATTTGGATACTAGTGCGAAGCTATACAAGGACTATCTGTCCTTAATTTAGAACTGATGAACTTGAGGAATCATTCACGTAATTCCCCATATATTGGGCTGTTATTATTGAATAGAAGATTGTAACAACGATGATCACAAAGTTCAGAGCACAACAGTGGGTCACGAACCAAAAACCTTAATATTCTCTGTCTAGCACACTAAGCAGCAAGCAATAATTGACTTTTGCAAGAACAAAGTGTACTATAATAATAAGAAATGTGTTGTGAATATAGAATGACATCAAGTTACCCTTATAGATAACTGCTGTGTGTGGTGTGTGCATTCTTTAGATTATCTTTATCAACTACGTATTTTGTTTTGATTACAGCTATCTAATGTTTTGCTATATTAGACTAGTAAAGAAACAATGGGTCTTTTAATATAACACTTTAATTAGGATTATACTTAGAGACAAGGGAGTTGGTTTTATAGCAGGATTTGTTACTTTAATATTTTGTTATATATCTCAATGTAGTGGATTTAAAAAAGCCTTAGAAACATGGTACATTTTTACTTACTGGGGATACACTAGTAAAAACAAATACAAACGTATTGTAATTAATAACCTTAACTTAAGCTGATAGATCTCTTAGCTCAATTAGTTATTTGAAAATGGGTAATGTAATACATAACGGTGATTAAAATTAATGGACTTAACTATCTGAAATTGGGAAATGTGTGCAAGATATTCTACTCTTCGTAAACGATAAATTAGTGGAGTGAAGCGAGAAACATGATTAGGTTTAAATATTTAAGAGATTTGGATTGCCTCGTTTGTAAAGTTTATGTGAATTGCGCTGGGTATTTTTAGTAAAACCAACAAAAGAAACCTTCGTCCTGGGTTTTGTTCTATTCAAAAGCTATTCCAGATGGACGGTTATAACATGAAGGGTACTGTGGCGCGTGAGATGAACCAGGCTTTCGTCGACAGTCTTTCTCTGTGACTTAATGGTTACGGTCGACTGTCATTAACCAGTGAAACGTCTTTAGTCTTAAGTACCGCGAGAAGGGGGGTCGGGTCGACATCCTGCTTGGACAGCTGGCAGAACAAGTGCTTTACTTACCACAAGGGAGTGTCATTAATGTTGGCTCTGAAGCTTCTACAGGTGTAGAATAATTTCTTTCAACAAGGTCTTTCTTTAAAATATTTCTAGAGGATTGTACTTTAATGTGCGTTACCTATCTTACACTTCTTCCTGTATCCCTACTGTTGGTTAGGAAACATTTCACACCAAGAGCCTCTCTGTACTACACATCTTTTGGTATAACCAACGAGTTTCCCAGAATCGTATTTATTATTCATCTATGACATTTGAGAACTGAAAAGTATCAATAACTCTTATCAATGAATTTTTTTAACCACATGCTTCTTATGAATTATAAACAGCATAAATGACAAACGACATTTAAACAACTGCTGTGAATATATCCGAATTTCTGTTGCAACCAAATAAAAGTGTCACTGTTATCATAATGCGTTGGAGCATAATCCTTGATAAGCCACATTCATGCTGCGATTTTTATTATTGTATTTTAGGCACGAGGAAAGTATATTTAGTTAAGGTCAAAGGTCACTCTTTAAATGATTGGTAGCCAACGTTGATAAACAAACGTTTTCGCTTGTTACGCAATTTTGATATTTTGTAGCAAACAATAGAAGTGTTTAGATACGAAAAACTCTCGTATTTATAAAACACAACAGCACAAAGTATTAACACTTACAGGATTTCAAAATGAGAAAACTATTCTTTTTTCTCGAAAAACATTAATTCTTGAAAGAATGAATAAAGTTTACATTTATTTTTCAGATTGCACGAATTAAATAAAATGTTTTAAAAACAAAATATTTATTTTTTTCTGATTACCACTAGGTTATCTTGTCAAGTAAAGACACGTGTGTATCTAAATTAATACCTTTACTACAAAAATATGCAAGATAATCAAACCGTACAACTTAAAACACGCTTAATGAAACTTGTTATTGTATATAGTTATAGCGATCACTTAGTACCACGCCCTGAAAGAGACATCTGCTGGTGAAACATGTTAATTAAACTGGCCTGTTCGAGTATTGTTCGATAACAGAGTGTAAAAAACTTCTCAAACAAGAACCCATAGATATTTATGCCCTTTTACATTTAAAACATTATATCTTAAATATGTTTCTACGCTTCGTTAGTTCGAGCCCTAGACTTCCTGTATCTACAAACGAGTTAGTTTTAATAATTTTTATTAATGGTTTGTAATGGGAAATATCGTAATCTTTATAATAGAACAAAGAAATTTTAGACCGGATGTTAGCAAGCTCGGACTGTGAATCCGAAGGTTGCTGGTTCGTGGTCCGTTGCCACAAAATCGAGCTCCATGTGTACAGTATAATGTTGACAGAAAAGTCTCACTATTCTGATCGACAAGAGTTGACATGACTACTTTTACTTTTCTTCCAGTCAATCAGTTTAAAATTAGGGACAATGATGGGAACACAACACTTTCTGTAGCCTTGGGGAAACATTTGAAAAACAACAACAATAACAAATAAGCTGTATTAGTTTAATTTCTTTTATATGGAAATAACGTAACATTCTTATTGTAACAACATTATGGAAATAACGTAACATTCTTATTGTAACAACATTATGGAAATAACGTAACATTCTTATTGTAACAACATTATGGAAATAACGTAACATTCTAATCGTAACAACATTATGGTATACAAGAAAAACAGTGAGTCTAAGATATTTAAAATTATAGGTCTGTAGGTGCACATGCTTATAAGAATGTTTTTGTCGGACTTGTTGGCCAACCCCCCAACAGTAAGACAGGTGCTTCTGATATTTTGAACGCATGAAATATAAAAGTTATATGATACGTTTTAGATACAAATCTTCTATTTATTAGTGCCTGTGTAAACTATGTTTTTTTTTTCCAGTGTCTGTTTTGAAAAGAAGGGATATTAATTTTAGTCGGTGTATAATATTTATTTAGTACACGTGACTTTCGAGACATATATATAAAGATGTATCTGGGTTTTTTTCTCGTTTTTTGCCAGTGCAAATGTGTGAGTATTCGTATAGTTAACTTGTTAATACAAAATTAGTACACTTTTAAATGAAAATACATGTGGAAGTTCTTAACCTGCTGATTGTATGTGAGAACGTAGAGAAATTTTTAAGTTCTGTGAGTGTGAAAAAAAAAACTGTTAAAACATGACCGTCCACAAACATTTTTCCATGGGGATCAAAGTAGTGTACAACTGAGAACTGAACAGTAGAACTTGTAAATTCATACGCATAAATTGATTGAATTAAAAAGAAATATAGTTTTCATTTTCCAGGAGAGGGAAGTGTCCCCTTGTTCCCACCCCAGTGAACCTCCATGTGTTCAAATACTTTACCTTGCAACTATATCTGTAAATACAGAAAAAAAACGTTAAGTTCTTTATATAGTGCCTGTTTGTGTGAACAGAGAAAAATGTTAAGTTCTTTATATAGTGTCTGTTTGTGTGAACAGAGAAAAATGTTAAGTTCTTTATATAGTGTCTGTTTGTTTGAAAAGGGAAAAACGTTAAGTTCTTTATATAGTGCCTGTTTGTGTGAAGAGAGAAAAATGTTAAATTCTTTACATAGTGCCTGTTTGTGTGAACAGAGAAAAATGTTAAGTTCTTTATATAGTGCCTGTTTGTGTTAACAGAGAAAAATGTTAAGTTCTTTATATAGTGCCTGTTTGTGTGAACAGAGAAAAATGTTAAGTTCCTTATATAGTGCCTGTTTGTGTGAACAGAGAAAAATGTTTAAGAAAGATCTTTAACTAAACTCTTAATATGTGAATATAGAGAAATGTTAAGTACTTTATATAGTGCCTGTTTGTGTGAACAGAGAAAAACGTTAAGTTCTTTATATAGTGCCTGTTTGTCTGAACAGAGAAAAATGTTAAGTTCTTTATATAGTGTCTATTTGTGTGAACAGAGAAAAATGTTAAGTTCTTTATATAGTGCCTGTTTGTGTGAACAGAGAAAAATGTTAAGTTCTTTATATAGTGCTTGTTTGTGTGAACAGAGAAAAATGTTAAGTGCTTTATATAATGTCTGTTTGTGTGAACAGAGAAAAATGTTAAGTTCTTTATATAGTGTCTGTTTGTGTGAACAGAGAAAAATGTTAAGTTCTTTATATAATGCCTGTTTGTGTGAACAGAGAAAAATGTTAAGTTCTTTATATAGTCCTGTTTGTGTGAACAGAGAAAAATGTTAAGTTCTTTATATAGTGCCTGTTTGTGTGAACAGAGAAAAATGTTAAGTTCTTTATATAGTGTCTGTTTGTGTGAACAGAGAAAAATGTTAAGTTCTTTATATAATGCCTGTTTGTGTGAACAGAGAAAAATGTTAAGTTCTTTATATAGTGTCTGTTTGTGTGAACAGAGAAAAATGTTAAGTTCTTTATACAGTGCCTGTTTGTGTGAACAGAGAAAAATGTTAAGTTCTTTATATAGTGCCTGTTTGTGTGAACAGAGAAAAATGTTAAGTTCTTTATATAGTGCCTGTTTGTGTGAACAGAGAAAAATGTTAAATTCTTTATATAGTGTCTGTTTGTGTGAACAGAGAAAAATGTTAAGTTCTTTATATAGTGTCTGTTTGTGTGAACAGAGAAAAATGTTAAGTTCTTTATACAGTGTCTGTTTGTGTGAACAGACAAAAATGTTAAGTTCTTTATATAGTGCCTGTTTGTGTGAACAGAGAAAAATGTTAAGTTCTTTATATAATGCCTGTTTGTGTAAACAGATAAAAATGTTAAGTTCTTTATATAGTGTCTGTTTGTGTGAACAGAGAAAAATGATAAGTTCTTTATATAGTGCCTGTTTGTGTTGAGAGAGAAAAATGTTAAGTTCTTTATATAGTGCCTGTTTGTGTGAACAGAGAAAAACGTTAAGTTCTTTATATAATGCCTGTTTGTGTGAACAGAGAAAAATGTTAAGTTCTTTATATAGTGCCTGTTTGTGTGAACAGAGAAAAATATTTAAGAAAGATCTTTAACTAAACTCTTAATCTGTGAACATAGAGAAATGTTAAGTTCTTTATATAGTGCCTGTTTGTGTGAACAGAAAAAAATGTTTAAGGAAGATATTTAACTAAACTCTTAATATGTGAATATAGAGAAATGTTAAGTTCTTTATATAGTGCCTGTTTGTGTGAACAGAGAAAAATGTTAAGTTCTTTATATAGTGCCTGTTTGTGTGAACAGAGAAAAATGTTAAGTTCTTTATATAGTGCCTGTTTGTGTGAACAGAGAAAAATGTTAAGTTCTTTATATAGTGTCTGTTTGTGTGAACAGAGAAAAATGATAAGTTCTTTATATAGTGTCTGTTTGTGTGAACAGAGAAAAAGGTTAAGTTCTTTATATAGTGCCTGTTTGTGTGAACAGAGAAAAATGTTAAGTTCTTTATATAGTGCCTGTTTGTGTGAACAGAGAAAAATGTTAAGTTCTTTATATAGTGCCTGTTTGTGTGAACAGAGAAAAATGTTTAAGAAAGATCTTTAACTAAACTCTTAATCTGTGAACATAGAGAAATGTTAAGTTCTTTATATAGTGCCTGTTTGTGTGAACATAGAGAAATGTTAAGTTCTCTATATAGTGCCTGTTTGTGTGAACAGAGAAAAATGTTAAGTTCTTTATATAGTGCCTGTTTGTGTGAACAGAGAGAAAATGTTTAAAGATCTTTAATAAACTCTGTTTATGTGAACATAGAAAAATGTTAAGTTCTTTATATAGTGCCTGTTTGTGTGAACAGAGAAAAATGTTAAGTTCTTTATATAGTGCCTGTTTGTGTGAACAGAGAAAAATGTTAAGTTCTTTATATAGTGCCTGTTTGTGTGAACAGAGAAAAATGTTAAGTTCTTTATATAGTGCCTGTTTGTGTGAACAGAGAAAAATGTTAAGTTCTGTTTGTTAACAGAGAAAAATGTTAAGTTCTTTATATAGTGCCTGTTTGTGTGAACAGAGAAAAATGTTAAGTTCTTTATATAGTGCCTGTTTGTGTGAACAGAGAAAAATGTTAAGTTCTTTATATAGTGCCTGTTTGTGTGAACAGAGAAAAATGTTAAGTTCTTTATATAGTGCCTGTTTGTGTGAACAGAGAAAAATGTTAAGTTCTTTATATAGTGCCTGTTTGTGTGAACAGAGAAATGTTAAGTTCTTTATATAGTGCCTGTTTGTGTGAACAGAGAAAAATGTTAAGTTCTTTATATAGTGCCTGTTTGTGTGAACAGAGAAAAATGTTAAGTTCTTTATATAGTGCCTGTTTGTGTGAACAGAGAAAAATGTTAAGTTCTTTATATAGTGCCTGTTTGTGTGAACAGAGAAAAATGTTTAAGAAAGATCTTTAACTAATCTCTTAATATGTGAACATGAACAGAGAAATGTTAAGTTCTTTATATAGTGCCTGTTTGTGTGAACAGAGAAAAATGTTAAGTTCTTTATATAGTGCCTGTTTGTGTGAACAGAGAAAAATGTTTAAGAAAGATCTTTAACTAATCTCTTAATATGTGAACATAGAGAAATGTTAAGTTCTTTATATAGTGCCTGTTTGTGTGAACAGAGAAAAACGTTAAGTTCTTTATATAGTGCCTGTTTGTGTGAACAGAGAAAAATGTTTAAGAAAGATCTTTAACTAAACTCTTAATATGTGAACATAGAGAAATGTTAAGTTCTTTATATAGTGCCTGTTTGTGTGAACAGAGAAAAATGTTTAAGAAAGATCTTTAACTAAACTCTTAATATGTGAACATAGAGAAATGTTAAGCTCTTTATATAGTGCCTGTTTGTGTGAACAGAGAAAAATGTTTAAGAAAGATCTTTAACTAATCTCTTAATATGTGAACATAGAGAAATGTTAAGTTCTTTATATAGTGCCTGTTTGTGTGAACAGAGAGAAAATGTTAAGTTCTTTATATAGTGCCTGATTCTGTGAACAGAGAAAAATGTTAAGTTCTTTATATAGTGCCTGTTTGTGTGAACAGAGAAAAATGTTTAAGATCTTTAACTAAACTTTTAATATGTGAACATAGAAAAATATTAAGATCTTTATATAGTGCCTGTTTGTGTGAACACAGAAAAATGTTAAGTTCTTTATATAGTGTCTGTTTGTGTGAACAGAGAAAAATGTTAAGTTCTTTATATAGTGCCTGTTTGTGTGAACAGAGAAAAATGTTAAGTTCTTTATATAGTGCCTGTTTGTGTGAACAGAGAAAAATGTTAAGTTCTTTATATAGTGCCTGTTTGTGTGAACAGAGAAAAATGTTAAGTTCTTTATATAGTGCCTGTTTGTGTGAACAGAGAAAAATGTTAAGTTCTTTATATAGTGCCTGTTTGTGTGAACAGAGAAAAATGTTAAGTTCTTTATATAGTGCCTGTTTGTGTGAACAGAGAAAAATGTTTAAGAAAGATCTTTAACTAAACTCTTAATATGTGAACATAGAGAAATGTTAAGTTCTTTATATAGTGCCTGTTTGTGTGAACAGAGAAAAATGTTTAAGAAAGATCTTTAACTAAACTCTTAATATGTGAACATAGAGAAATGTTAAGTTCTTTATATAGTGCCTGTTTGTGTGAACAGAGAAAAATGTTAAGTTCTTTATATAGTGCCTGTTTGTGTGAACAGAGAAAAATGTTAAGTTCTTTATATAGTGCCTGTTTTGTGTTAAGTAAAAAAATGTTAAGTTCTTTATATAGTGCCTGTTTGTGTGAACAGAGAAAAAATGTTAAGTTCTTTATATAGTCTTTATATCTGTTTGTGTGAACAGAGAAAAATGTTAAGTTCTTTATATAGTGCCTGTTTGTGTGAACAGAGAAAAATGTTAAGTTCTTTATATAGTGCCTGTTTGTGTGAACAGAGAAAAATGTTAAGTTCTTTATATAGTGCCTGTTTGTGTGAACAGAGAAAAATGTTAAGTTCTTTATATAGTGCCTGTTTGTGTGAACAGAGAAAAATGTTAAGTTCTTTATATAGTGCCTGTTTGTGTGAACAGAGAAAAATGTTAAGTTCTTTATATAGTGCCTGTTTGTGTGAACAGAGAAAAATGTTAAGTTCTTTAACTAAATCTGTTTGTGTGAACATAGAGAAATGTTAAGTTCTTTATATAGTGCCTGTTTGTGTGAACAGAGAAAAATGTTAAGTTCTTTATATAGTGCCTGTTTGTGTGAACAGAGAAAAATGTTTAAGAAAGATCTTTAACTAAACTCTTAATATGTGAACATAGAGAAATGTTAAGTTCTTTATATAGTGCCTGTTTGTGTGAACAGAGAAAAATGTTAAGTTCTTTATATAGTGCCTGTTTGTGTGAACAGAGAAAAATGTTAAGTTCTTTATATAGTGCCTGTTTGTGTGAACAGAGAAAAATGTTAAGTTCTTTATATAGTGCCTGTTTGTGTGAACAGAGAAAAATGTTAAGTTCTTTATATAGTGCCTGTTTGTGTGAACAGAGAAAAATGTTAAGTTCTTTATATAGTGCCTGTTTGTGTGAACAGAGAAAAATGTTAAGTTCTTTATATAGTGCCTGTTTGTGTGAACAGAGAAAAATGTTAAGTTCTTTATATAGTGCCTGTTTGTGTGAACAGAGAAAAATGTTAAGTTCTTTATATAGTGCCTGTTTGTGTGAACAGAGAAAAATGTTAAGTTCTTTATATAGTGCCTGTTTGTGTGAACAGAGAAAAACGTTAAGTTCTTTATATAGTGCCTGTTTGTGTGAACAGAGAAAAATGTTTAAGAAAGATCTTTAACTAATCTTTTAATATGTGAACATAGAGAAATGTTAAGTTCTTTATATAGTGCCTGTTTGTGTGAACAGAGAAAAATGTTTAAGAAAGATCTTTAACTAAACTCTTAATATGTGAACATAGAGAAATGTTAAGTTCTTTATATAGTGCCTGTTTGTGTGAACAGAGAAAAATGTTTAAGAAAGATCTTTAACTAAACTCTTAATATGTGAACATAGAGAAATGTTAAGTTCTTTATATAGTGCCTGTTTGTGTGAACACAGAAAAATGTTAAGTTCTTTATATAGTGCCTGTTTGTGTGAACAGAGAAAAATGTTAAGTTCTTTATATAGTGCCTGTTTGTGTGAACAGAGAAAAATGTTTAAAAAAGATCTTTAACTAAACTTTTAATATGTGAACATAGAAAAATATTAAAATCTTTATATAGTGCCTGTTTGTGTGAACACAGAAAAATGTTAAGTTCTTTATATAGTGTCTGTTTGTGTGAACAGAGAGAAAATGTTAAAAATGTTAAGTTCTTTATATAGTGCCTGTTTGTGTGAACAGAGAAAAATGTTAAGTTCTTTATATAGTGCCTGTTTGTGTGAACAGAGAAAAATGTTAAGTTCTTTATATAGTGCCTGTTTGTGTGAACAGAGAAAAATGTTAAGTTCTTTATATAGTGCCTGTTTGTGTGAACAGAGAAAAATGTTAAGTTCTTTATATAGTGCCTGTTTGTGTGAACAGAGAAAAATGTTAAGTTCTTTATATAGTGCCTGTTTGTGTGAACAGAGAAAAATGTTAAGTTCTTTATATAGTGCCTGTTTGTGTGAACAGAGAAAAATGTTAAGTTCTTTATATAGTGCCTGTTTGTGTGAACAGAGAAAAATGTTAAGTTCTTTATATAGTGCCTGTTTGTGTGAACAGAGAAAAATGTTAAGTTCTTTATATAGTGCCTGTTTGTGTGAACAGAGAAAAATGTTTAAGAAAGATCTTTAACTAAACTCTTAATATGTGAACATAGAGAAATGTTAAGTTCTTTATATAGTGCCTGTTTGTGTGAACAGAGAAAAATGTTAAGTTCTTTATATAGTGTCTGTTTGTGTGAACAGAGAAAAATGTTAAGTTCTTTATATAGTGCCTGTTTGTGTGAACAGAGAAAAATGTTTAAGAAAGATCTTTATATGTGAACATAGAGAAATGTTAAGTTCTTTATATAGTGCCTGTTTGTGTGAACAGAGAAAAATGTTAAGTTCTTTATATAGTGCCTGTTTGTGTGAACAGAGAAAAATGTTTAAGAAAGATCTTTAACTAAACTCTTAATATGTGAACATAGAGAAATGTTAAGTTCTTTATATAGTGCCTGTTTGTGTGAACAGAGAAAAATGTTTAAGAAAGATCTTTAACTAAACTCTTAATATGTGAACATAGAGAAATGTTAAGTTCTTTATATAGTGCCTGTTTGTGTGAACAGAGAAAATGTTTAAGAAAGATCTTTAACTAATCTCTTAATATGTGAACATAGAGAAATGTTAAGTTCTTTATATAGTGCCTGTTTGTGTGAACAGAGAAAAACGTTAAGTTCTTTATATAGTGCCTGTTTGTGTGAACAGAGAAAAATGTTTAAGAAAGATCTTTAACTAAACTCTTAATATGTGAACATAGAGAAATGTTAAGTTCTTTATATAGTGCCTGTTTGTGTGAACAGAGAAAAATGTTAAGTTCTTTATATAGTGCCTGTTTGTGTGAACAGAGTTAAAAATGTTAAGTTCTTTATATAGTGCCTGTTTGTGTGAACAGAGAAAAATGTTAAGTTCTTTATATAGTGCCTGTTTGTGTGAACAGAGAAAAATGTTTAAGAAAGATCTTTAACTAAACTCTTAATATGTGAACATAGAGAAATGTTAAGTTCTTTATATAGTGCCTGTTTGTGTGAACAGAGAAAAATGTTTAAGAAAGATCTTTAACTAATCTCTTAATATGTGAACATAGAGAAATGTTAAGTTCTTTATATAGTGCCTGTTTGTGTGAACAGAGAAAAACGTTAAGTTCTTTATATAGTGCCTGTTTGTGTGAACAGAGAAAAATGTTTAAGAAAGATCTTTAACTAAACTCTTAATATGTGAACATAGAGAAATGTTAAGTTCTTTATATAGTGCCTGTTTGTGTGAACAGAGAAAAATGTTTAAGAAAGATCTTTATATAGTGCCTTAATATGTGAACAGAGAGAAATGTTAAGTTCTTTATATAGTGCCTGTTTGTGTGAACAGAGAAAAACGTTAAGTTCTTTATATAGTGCCTGTTTGTGTGAACAGAGAAAAATGTTTAAGAAAGATCTTTAACTAAACTCTTAATATGTGAACATAGAGAAATGTTAAGTTCTTTATATAGTGCCTGTTTGTGTGAACAGAGAAAAATGTTTAAGAAAGATCTTTAACTAATCTCTTAATATGTGAACATAGAGAAATGTTAAGTTCTTTATATAGTGCCTGTTTGTGTGAACAGAGAAAAATGTTAAGTTCTTTATATAGTGCCTGTTTGTGTGAACAGAGAAAAATGTTAAGTTCTTTATATAGTGCCTGTTTGTGTGAACAGAGAAAAAAATGTTAAGTTCTTTATATAGTGCCTGTTTGTGTGAACAGAGAAAAATGTTAAGTTCTTTATATAGTGCCTGTTTGTGTGAACAGAGAAAAATGTTAAGTTCTTTATATAGTGCCTGTTTGTGTGAACAGAGAAAAATGTTAAGTTCTTTATATAGTGCCTGTTTGTGTGAACAGAGAAAAATGTTTAAGATCTTTATATAGTGCCTGTTTGTGTGAACAGAGAAAAATGTTAAGTTCTTTATATAGTGCCTGTTTGTGTGAACAGAGAAAAATGTTAAGTTCTTTATATAGTGCCTGTTTGTGTGAACAGAGAAAAATGTTAAGTTCTTTATATAGTGCCTGTTTGTGTGAACAGAGAGAAAATGTTTAAGAAAGATCTTTAACTAATCCTCTTAATATGTGAACATAGAGAAATGTTAAGTTCTTTATATAGTGCCTGTTTGTGTGAACAGAGAAAAACGTTAAGTTCTTTATATAGTGCCTGTTTGTGTGAACAGAGAAAAATGTTTAAGAAAGATCTTTAACTAAACTCTTAATATGTGAACATAGAGAAATGTTAAGTTCTTTATATAGTGCCTGTTTGTGTGAACAGAGAAAAATGTTTAAGAAAGATCTTTAACTAAACTTTTAATATGTGAACATAGAGAAATGTTAAGCTCTTTATATAGTGCCTGTTTGTGTGAACAGAGAAAAATGTTTAAGAAAGATCTTTAACTAATCTCTTAATATGTGAACATAGAGAAATGTTAAGTTCTTTATATAGTGCCTGTTTGTGTGAACAGAGAAAAACGTTAAGTTCTTTATATAGTGCCTGTTTGTGTGAACAGAGAACAAAAATGTTAAATATGCCTGTTTTTAAGAAAGATCTTTAACTGTTTGTGTGATCTTTAAACTCAGAGAAAAATGTTAAGTTCTTTATATAGTGCCTGTTTGTGTGAACAGAGAAAAATGTTAAGTTCTTTATATAGTGCCTGTTTGTGTGAACAGAGAAAAATGTTAAGTTCTTTATATAGTGCCTGTTTGTGTGAACAGAGAAAAATGTTAAGTTCTTTATATAGTGCCTGTTTGTGTGAACAGAGAAAAATGTTAAGTTCTTTATATAGTGCCTGTTTGTGTGAACAGAGAAAAATGTTAAGTTCTTTATATAGTGCCTGTTTGTGTGAACAGAGAAAAATGTTAAGTTCTTTATATAGTGCCTGTTTGTGTGAACAGAGAAAAATGTTTAAGAAAGATCTTTAACTAAACTCTTAATATGTGAACATAGAGAAATGTTAAGTTCTTTATATAGTGCCTGTTTGTGTGAACAGAGAAAAATGTTTAAGAAAGATCTTTAACTAATGTCTCTTAATATGTGAACAGAGAAATGTTAAGTTCTTTATATAGTGCCTGTTTGTGTGAACAGAGAAAAACGTTAAGTTCTTTATATAGTGCCTGTTTGTGTGAACAGAGAAAAATGTTTAAGAAAGATCTTTAACTAAACTCTTAATATGTGAACATAGAGAAATGTTAAGTTCTTTATATAGTGCCTGTTTGTGTGAACAGAGAAAAATGTTTAAAAAATCTTTAACTAAACTCTTAAGTGCCTGTTTGTGTATGTGAACATAGAGAAATGTTAAGTTCTTTATATAGTGCCTGTTTGTGTGAACAGAGAAAAATGTTAAGTTCTTTATATAGTGCCTGTTTGTGTGAACAGAGAAAAATGTTAAGATCTTTAACTAAACTCTTAATATGTCTTTATATAGTGCCTGTTTGTGTGAACAGAGAAAAATGTTTAAGAAAGATCTTTAACTAATCTCTTAATATGTGAACATAGAGAAATGTTAAGTTCTTTATATAGTGCCTGTTTGTGTGAACAGAGAAAAACGTTAAGTTCTTTATATAGTGCCTGTTTGTGTGAACAGAGAAAAATGTTTAAGAAAGATCTTTAACTAAACTCTTAATATGTGAACATAGAGAAATGTTAAGCTCTTTATATAGTGCCTGTTTGTGTGAACAGAGAAAAATGTTAAGTTTTTTATATAGTGCCTGTTTGTGTGAACAGAGAAAAACGTTAAGTTCTTTATATAGTGCCTGTTTGTGTGAACAGAGAAAAATGTTTAAGATCTTTATATAGTGCCTGTTTATGTGAACATAGAAAAATGTTAAGTTCTTTATATAGTGCCTGTTTGTGTGAACAGAGAAAAATGTTTAAGAAAGATCTTTAACTAAACTCTTAATATGTGAACATAGAGAAATGTTAAGTTCTTTATATAGTGCCTGTTTGTGTGAACAGAGAAAAATGTTAAGTTCTTTATATAGTGCCTGTTTGTGTGAACAGAGAAAATGTTTAAGAAAGATCTTTAACTAAAAAATGTGAACATAGAGAAATGTTAAGTTCTTTATATAGTGCCTGTTTGTGTGAACAGAGAGAGAAAATGTTAAGTTCTTTATATAGTGCCTGTTTGTGTGAACAGAGAAAAATGTTAAGTTCTTTATATAGTGCCTGTTTGTGTGAACAGAGAAAAAATGTTAAGAAAGATCTTTATATAGTGCCTGTTTGTGTGAACAAAGAGAAATGTTAAGTTCTTTATATAGTGCCTGTTTGTGTGAACAGAGAAAAATGTTTAAGAAAGATCTTTAACTAAACTCTTAATATGTGAACATAGAGAAATGTTAAGCTCTTTATATAGTGCCTGTTTGTGTGAACACAGAAATATTTTAAGTTCTTTATATAGTGTCTGTTTGTGTGAACAGAGAAAAACGTTAAGTTCTTTATATAGTGCCTGTTTGTGTGAACAGAGAAAAATGTTAAGTTCTTTATATAGTGCCTGTTTGTGTGAACAGAGAAAAATGTTAAGTTCTTTATATAGTGCCTGTTTGTGTGAACAGAGAAAAATGTTAAGTTCTTTATATAGTGCCTGTTTGTGTGAACAGAGAAAAATGTTAAGTTCTTTATATAGTGCCTGTTTGTGTGAACAGAGAAAAATGTTAAGTTCTTTATATAGTGCCTGTTTGTGTGAACAGAGAAAAATGTTAAGTTCTTTATATAGTGCCTGTTTGTGTGAACAGAGAAAAATGTTAAGTTCTTTATATAGTGCCTGTTTGTGTGAACAGAGAAAAATGTTAAGTTCTTTATATAGTGCCTGTTTGTGTGAACAGAGAAAAATGTTAAGTTCTTTATATAGTGCCTGTTTGTGTGAACAGAGAAAAATGTTAAGTTCTTTATATAGTGCCTGTTTGTGTGAACAGAGAAAAATGTTAAGTTCTTTATATAGTGCCTGTTTGTGTGAACAGAGAAAAATGTTAAGTTCTTTATATAGTGCCTGTTTGTGTGAACAGAGAAAAATGTTTAAGATCTTTAACTAAACTCTTAATATGTGAACATAGAGAAATGTTAAGTTCTTTATATAGTGCCTGTTTGTGTGAACAGAGAAAAATGTTAAGTTCTTTTTATAAGTTCTTTATATAGTGCCTGTTTGTGTGAACAGAGAAAAATGTTAAGTTCTTTATATAGTGCCTGTTTGTGTGAACAGAGAAAATGTTAAGTTCTGTTAAGTTCTGTGAACAGAGAAAAATGTTATATAGTGCCTGTTTGTGTGAACAGAGAAAAATGTTTAAGAAAGATCTTTAACTAATCTCTTAATATGTGAACATAGAGAAATGTTAAGTTCTTTATATAGTGCCTGTTTGTGTGAACAGAGAAAAACGTTAAGTTCTTTATATAGTGCCTGTTTGTGTGAACAGAGAAAAATGTTTAAGAAAGATCTTTAACTAAACTCTTAATATGTGAACATAGAGAAATGTTAAGCTCTTTATATAGTGCCTGTTTGTGTGAACAGAGAAAAATGTTTAAGAAAGATCTTTAACTAAACTCTTAATATGTGAACATAGAGAAATGTTAAGTTCTTTATATAGTGCCTGTTTGTGTGAACAGAGAAAAATGTTTAAGAAAGATCTTTAACTAATCTCTTAATATGTGAACATAGAGAAATGTTAAGTTCTTTATATAGTGCCTGTTTGTGTGAACAGAGAAAAACGTTAAGTTCTTTATATAGTGCCTGTTTGTGTGAACAGAGAAAAATGTTTAAGAAAGATCTTTAACTAAACTCTTAATATGTGAACATAGAGAAATGTTAAGTTCTTTATAAGTGCCTGTTTGTGTGAACAGAGAAAATGTTAAGTTCTTTATATAGTGCCTGTTTGTGTGAACAGAGAAAAATGTTAAGTTCTTTATATAGTGCCTGTTTGTGTGAACAGAGAAAAATGTTAAGTTCTTTATATAGTGCCTGTTTGTGTGAACAGAGAAAAATGTTAAGTTCTTTATATAGTGCCTGTTTGTGTGAACAGAGAAAAATGTTAAGTTCTTTATATAGTGCCTGTTTGTGTGAACAGAAAAATGTTAAGTTCTTTATATAGTGCCTGTTTGTGTGAACAGAGAAAAATGTTAAGTTCTTTATATAGTGCCTGTTTGTGTGAACAGAGAAAAATGTTTAAGAAAGATCTTTAACTAAACTCTTAATATGTGAACATAGAGAAATGTTAAGTTCTTTATATAGTGCCTGTTTGTGTGAACAGAGAAAATGTTAAGTTCTTTAATAGTGCCTGTTGTGAACAGAGAAAATGTTTAAGAAAGATCTTTAACTAAACTTTTAATATGTGAACATAGAAAAATATTAAAATCTTTATATAGTGCCTGTTTGTGTGAACAGAGAAAAATGTTAAGTTCTTTATATAGTGCCTGTTTGTGTGAACAGAGAAAAATGTTAAGTTCTTTATATAGTGCCTGTTTGTGTGAACAGAGAAAAATGTTAAGTTCTTTATATAGTGCCTGTTTGTGTGAACAGAGAAAAATGTTAAGTTCTTTATATAGTGCCTGTTTGTGTGAACAGAGAAAAATGTTCTTTATTAAGCCTTCAGAGAAAAATGTTATATAGTGCCTGTTTGTGTGAACAGAGAAAAATGTTAAGTTCTTTATATAGTGCCTGTTTGTGTGAACAGAGAAAAATGTTAAGTTCTTTATATAGTGCCTGTTTGTGTGAACAGAGAAAAATGTTAAGTTCTTTATATAGTGCCTGTTTGTGTGAACAGAGAAAAATGTTAAGTTCTTTATATAGTGCCTGTTTGTGTGAACAGAGAAAAATGTTAAGTTCTTTATATAGTGCCTGTTTGTGTGAACAGAGAAAAATGTTAAGTTCTTTATATAGTGCCTGTTTGTGTGAACAGAGAAAAATGTTCTTTATATAGTGCCTGTCTTTATATAAAATGTTAAGTTCTTTATGTGTGCCTGTTTGTGTGAACAGAGAAAAATGTTAAGTTCTTTATATAGTGCCTGTTTGTGTGAACAGAGAAAAATGTTAAGTTCTTTATATAGTGCCTGTTTGTGTGAACAGAGAAAAATGTTAAGTTCTTTATATAGTGCCTGTTTGTGTGAACAGAGAAAAATGTTTAAGAAAGATCTTTAACTAAACTCTTAATATGTGAACATAGAGAAATGTTAAGTTCTTTATATAGTGCCTGTTTGTGTGAACAGAGAAAAACGTTAAGTTCTTTATATAGTGCCTGTTTGTGTGAACAGAGAAAAATGTTTAAGAAAGATCTTTAACTAAACTCTTAATATGTGAACATAGAGAAATGTTAAGTTCTTTATATAGTGCCTGTTTGTGTGAACAGAGAAAAATGTTAAGTTCTTTATATAGTGCCTGTTTGTGTGAACAGAGAAAAATGTTAAGTTCTTTATATAGTGCCTGTTTGTGTGAACAGAGAAAAATGTTAAGTTCTTTATATAGTGCCTGTTTGTGTGAACAGAGAAAAATGTTAAGTTCTGTTTGTGTGAACAGAGAAAATGTTAAGTTCTTTATATAGTGCCTGTTTGTGTGAACAGAGAAAAATGTTAAGTTCTTTATATAGTGCCTGTTTGTGTGAACAGAGAAAAATGTTTAAGAAAGATCTTTAACTAAACTCTTAATATGTGAACATAGAGAAATGTTAAGTTCTTTATATAGTGCCTGTTTGTGTGAACAGAGAAAAATGTTTAAGAAAGATCTTTAACTAATCTCTTAATATGTGAACATAGAGAAATGTTAAGTTCTTTATATAGTGCCTGTTTGTGTGAACAGAGAAAAACGTTAAGTTCTTTATATAGTGCCTGTTTGTGTGAACAGAGAAAAATGTTTAAGAAAGATCTTTAACTAAACTCTTAATATGTGAACATAGAGAAATGTTAAGTTCTTTATATAGTGCCTGTTTGTGTGAACAGAGAAAAATGTTTAAGAAAGATCTTTAACTAATCTCTTAATATGTGAACATAGAGAAATGTTAAGTTCTTTATATAGTGCCTGTTTGTGTGAACAGAGAAAAATGTTAAGTTCTTTATATAGTGCCTGTTTGTGTGAACAGAGAAAAATGTTAAGTTCTTTATATAGTGCCTGTTTGTGTGAACAGAGAAAAATGTTAAGTTCTTTATATAGTGCCTGTTTGTGTGAACAGAGAAAAATGTTAAGTTCTTTATATAGTGCCTGTTTGTGTGAACAGAGAAAATGTTAAGTTCTTTATATAGTGCCTGTTTGTGTGAACAGAGAAAAATGTTAAGTTCTTTATATAGTGCCTGTTTGTGTGAACAGAGAAAAATGTTAAGTTCTTTATATAGTGCCTGTTTGTGTGAACAGAGAAAAATGTTAAGTTCTTTATATAGTGCCTGTTTGTGTGAACAGAGAAAAATGTTAAGTTCTTTATATAGTGCCTGTTTGTGTGAACAGAGAAAAATGTTAAGTTCTTTATATAGTGCCTGTTTGTGTGAACAGAGAAAAATGTTAAGTTCTTTATATAGTGCCTGTTTGTGTGAACAGAGAAAAATGTTAAGTTCTTTATATAGTGCCTGTTTGTGTGAACAGAGAAAAATGTTAAGTTCTTTATATGAACAGAGAAAAAGTGCCTGTTTGTGTGAACAGAGAAAAATGTTAAGTTCTTTATATAGTGCCTGTTTGTGTGAACAGAGAAAAAAACTGTTTGTGTGAACAGAGAAAAATGTTAAGTTCTTTATATAGTGCCTGTTTGTGTGAACAGAGAAAAATGTTAAGTTCTTTATATAGTGCCTGTTTGTGTGAACAGAGAAAAATGTTAAGTTCTTTATATAGTGCCTGTTTGTGTGAACAGAGAAAAATGTTAAGTTCTTTATATAGTGCCTGTTTGTGTGAACAGAGAAAAATGTTAAGTTCTTTATATAGTGCCTGTTTGTGTGAACAGAGAAAAATGTTAAGTTCTTTTATATAGTGTTCCTGTTTGTGTGAACAGAGAAAAATGTTAAGTTCTTTATATAGTGCCTGTTTGTGTGAACAGAGAAAAATGTTAAGTTCTTTATATAGTGCCTGTTTGTGTGAACAGAGAAAAATGTTAAGTTCTTTATATAGTGCCTGTTTGTGTGAACAGAGAAAAATGTTAAGTTCTTTATATAGTGCCTGTTTGTGTGAACAGAGAAAAATGTTTAAGAAAGATCTTTAACTAAACTCTTAATATGTGAACATAGAGAAATGTTAAGTTCTTTATATAGTGCCTGTTTGTGTGAACAGAGAAAAATGTTTAAGAAAGATGTGAGAAAATGTTAAGTTCTTTATATAGTGCCTGTTTGTGTGAACAGAGAAAAATGTTAAGTTCTTTATATAGTGCCTGTTTGTGTGAACAGAGATGAACTTTAGATAGTGCCTTAATGTGTGAACAGAGAAAAATGTTAAGTTCTTTATATAGTGCCTGTTTGTGTGAACAGAGAAAAATGTTAAGTTCTTTATATAGTGCCTGTTTGTGTGAACAGAGAAAAATGTTAAGTTCTTTATATAGTGCCTGTTTGTGTGAACAGAGAAAAATGTTAAGTTCTTTATATAGTGCCTGTTTGTGTGAACAGAGAAAAATGTTTAAGAAAGATCTTTAACTAAACTCTTAATATGTGAACATAGAGAAATGTTAAGTTCTTTATATAGAACAGAGAAAAAAGTTAAGTTCTTTATATAGTGCCTGTTTGTGTGAACAGAGAAAATGTTTAAGAAAGATCTTTAACTAAACTCTTAATATGTGAACAGTGCCTGTTTGTGTGAACAGAGAAATGTTAAGTTCTTTATATAGTGCCTGTTTGTGTGAACAGAGAAAATGTTTAAGAAAGATCTTTAACTAAACTCTTAATATGTGAACATAGAGAAATGTTAAGTTCTTTATATAGTGCCTGTTTGTGTGAACAGAGAAAAACGTTAAGTTCTTTATATAGTGCCTGTTTGTGTGAACAGAGAAAATGTTTAAGAAAGATCTTTAACTAAACTCTTAATGTGTGAACATAGAAAATGTTAAGTTCTTTATATAGTGCCTGTTTGTGTGAACAGAGAAAAATGTTAAGTTCTTTATATAGTGCCTGTTTGTGTGAACAGAGAAAAATGTTAAGTTCTTTATATAGTGCCTGTTTGTGTGAACAGAGAAAAATGTTAAGTTCTTTATATAGTGCCTGTTTGTGTGAACAGAGAAAAATGTTTAAGAAAGATCTTTAACTAAACTCTTAATATGTGAACATAGAGAAATGTTAAGTTCTTTATATAGTGCCTGTTTGTGTGAACAGAGAAAAATGTTAAGTTCTTTATATAGTGCCTGTTTGTGTGAACAGAGAAAAATGTTAAGTTCTTTATATAGTGCCTGTTTGTGTGAACAGAGAAAAATGTTTAAGAAAGATCTTTAACTAATCTCTTAATATGTGAACATAGAGAAATGTTAAGTTCTTTATATAGTGCCTGTTTGTGTGAACAGAGAAAAACGTTAAGTTCTTTATATAGTGCCTGTTTGTGTGAACAGAGAAAAATGTTTAAGAAAGATCTTTAACTAAACTCTTAATATGTGAACATAGAGAAATGTTAAGTTCTTTATATAGTGCCTGTTTGTGTGAACAGAGAAAAACGTTAAGTTCTTTATATAGTGCCTGTTTGTGTGAACAGAGAAAAATGTTTAAGAAAGATCTTTAACTAAACTCTTAATATGTGAACATAGAGAAATGTTAAGCTCTTTATATAGTGCCTGTTTGTGTGAACAGAGAAAAATGTTTAAGAAAGATCTTTTAATCTCTTAATATGTGAACATAGAGAAATGTTAAGTTCTTTATATAGTGCCTGTTTGTGTGAACAGAGAAAATGTTAAGTTCTTTATATAGTGCCTGTTTGTGTGAACAGAGAAAAATGTTTAAGAAAGATCTTTAACTAAACTCTTAATATGTGAACATAGAGAAATGTTAAGTTCTTTATATAGTGCCTGTTTGTGTGAACAGAGAAAAATGTTAAGTTCTTTATATAGTGCCTGTTTGTGTGAACAGAGAAAAATGTTAAGTTCTTTATATAGTGCCTGTTTGTGTGAACAGAGAAAAATGTTAAGTTCTTTATATAGTGCCTGTTTGTGTGAACAGAGAAAATGTTAAGTTCTTTATATAGTGCCTAATATGTGAACAGAGAAAAATGTTAAGTTCTTTATATAGTGCCTGTTTGTGTGAACAGAGTTAAAAAATGTTAAACAGAGAAAAATCTTTAATATAGTGCCTGTTTGTGTGAACAGAGAAAAATGTTAAGTTCTTTATATAGTGCCTGTTTGTGTGAACAGAGAAAAATGTTAAGTTCTTTATATAGTGCCTGTTTGTGTGAACAGAGAAAAATGTTAAGTTCTTTATATAGTGCCTGTTTGTGTGAACAGAGAAAAATGTTAAGTTCTTTATATAGTGCCTGTTTGTGTGAACAGAGAAAGAAAAAGTTCTTTTATAGTGTGAACAGAGAAAAATGTTAAGTTCTTTATATAGTGCCTGTTTGTGTGAACAGAGAAAAATGTTTAAGAAAGATCTTTAACTAAACTCTTAATATGTGAACATAGAGTTTAAGAAAATGTTAAGTTCTTTATATAGTGCCTGTTTGTGTGAACAGAGAAAAATGTTTAAGTTCTTTATATAGTGCCTGTTTGTGTGAACAGAAAAAGTTAAGTTCTTTAATAGTGCCTGTTTGTGTGAACAGAGAAAAATGTTAAGTTCTTTATATAGTGCCTGTTTGTGTGAACAGAGAAAAATGTTAAGTTCTTTATATAGTGCCTGTTTGTGTGAACAGAGAAAAATGTTAAGTTCTTTATATAGTGCCTGTTTGTGTGAACAGAGAAAAATGTTAAGTTCTTTATATAGTGCCTGTTTGTGTGAACAGAGAACAGAAAAATGTTAAGTTCTTTATATAGTGCCTGTTTGTGTGAACAGAGAAAAATGTTAAGTTCTTTATATAGTGCCTGTTTGTGTGAACAGAGAAAATGTTTAAGAAAGATCTTTAACTAAACTCTTAATATGTGAACAAATGTTAAGTTCTTTATATATGTTAAGTTCTTTATATAGTGCCTGTTTGTGTGAACAGAGAAAAATGTTTAAGAAAGATCTTTAACTAAACTCTTAATATGTGAACATAGAGAAATGTTAAGTTCTTTATATAGTGCCTGTTTGTGTGAACAGAGAAAAATGTTAAGTTCTTTATATAGTGCCTGTTTGTGTGAACAGAGAAAAATGTTTAAGTTCTTTAATAGATCTTGTGAACAGAGAAAAACTCTTTAATATGTGAACATAGAGAAATGTTAAGTTCTTTATATAGTGCCTGTTTGTGTGAACAGAGAAAAATGTTAAGTTCTTTTATAGTGCCTGTTTGTGTGAACAGAGAAAAATGTTAAGTTCTTTATATAGTGCCTGTTTGTGTGAACAGAGAAAAATGTTAAGTTCTTTATATAGTGCCTGTTTGTGTGAACAGAGAAAAATGTTAAGTTCTTTATATAGTGCCTGTTTGTGTGAACAGAGAAAAATGTTAAGTTCTTTATATAGTGCCTGTTTGTGTGAACAGAGAAAAATGTTAAGTTCTTTATATAGTGCCTGTTTGTGTGAACAGAGAATGTTAAGTTCTTTATATAGTGCCTGTTTGTGTGAACAGAGTTAAGTTCTTTATATAGTGCCTGTTGTGTTCTTTATATAGTGCCTGTTTGTGTGAACAGAGAAAAATGTTAAGTTCTTTATATAGTGCCTGTTTGTGTGAACAGAAAAGTTAAAAAATGTTAAGTTCTTTATATAGTGCCTGTTTGTGTGAACAGAGAAAAATGTTAAGTTCTTTATATAGTGCCTGTTTGTGTGAACACAGAAAAATTTTAAGTTCTTTATATAGTGTCTGTTTGTGTGAACAGAGAAAAATGTTAAGTTCTTTATATAGTGCCTGTTTGTGTGAACAGAGAAAAATGTTTAAGAAAGATCTTTAACTAATCTCTTAATATGTGAACATAGAGAAATGTTAAGTTCTTTATATAGTGCCTGTTTGTGTGAACAGAGAAAAACGTTAAGTTCTTTATATAGTGCCTGTTTGTGTGAACAGAGAAAAATGTTTAAGAAAGATCTTTAACTAAACTCTTAATATGTGAACATAGAGAAATGTTAAGTTCTTTATATAGTGCCTGTTTGTGTGAACAGAGAAAAATGTTTAAGAAAGATCTTTAACTAAACTCTTAATATGTGAACATAGAGAAATGTTAAGTTCTTTATATAGTGCCTGTTTGTGTGAACAGAGAAAAATGTTAAGTTCTTTATATAGTGCCTGTTTGTTGAACAGAGAAAAATGTTAAGTTCTTTAATATGTGAACAGAGAAAAATGTTAAGTTCTTTATATAGTGCCTGTTTGTGTGAACAGAGAAAAATGTTAAGTTCTTTATATAGTGCCTGTTTGTGTGAACAGAAATGTGAACAGAGAGAAATGTTAAGTTCTTTATATAGTGCCTGTTTGTGTGAACAGAGAAAATGTTAAGTTCTTTAATAGTGCCTGTTAATATGTGAAGTTCTTTATATATGAACAGAGAACAAAAATGTTAAGTTCTTTATATAGTGCCTGTTTGTGTGAACAGAGAAAAATGTTAAGTTCTTTATATAGTGCCTGTTTGTGTGAACAGAGAAAAATGTTAAGTTCTTTATATAGTGCCTGTTTGTGTGAACAGAGAAAAATCTTTAAGTTCTTTATATAGTGCCTGTTTGTGTGAACAGAGAAAAATGTTAAGTTCTTTATATAGTGCCTGTTTGTGTGAACAGAGAAAAATGTTAAGTTCTTTATATAGTGCCTGTTTGTGTGAACAGAGAAAAATGTTAAGTTCTTTATATAGTGCCTGTTTGTGTGAACAGAGAAAAATGTTAAGTTCTTTATATAGTGCCTGTTTGTGTGAACAGAGAAAAATGTTAAGTTCTTTATATAGTGTCTGTTTGTGTGAACAGAGAAAAATGTTAAGTTCTTTATATAGTGCCTGTTTGTGTGAACAGAGAAAAATGTTTAAGAAAGATCTTTAACTAATCTCTTAATATGTGAACATAGAGAAATGTTAAGTTCTTTATATAGTGCCTGTTTGTGTGAACAGAGAAAAACGTTAAGTTCTTTATATAGTGCCTGTTTGTGTGAACAGAGAAAAATGTTTAAGAAAGATCTTTAACTAAACTCTTAATATGTGAACATAGAGAAATGTTAAGTTCTTTATATAGTGCCTGTTTGTGTGAACAGAGAAAAATGTTTAAGAAAGATCTTTAACTAAACTCTTAATATGTGAACATAGAGAAATGTTAAGCTCTTTATATAGTGCCTGTTTGTGTGAACAGAGAAAATGTTTAAGAAACATCTTTAACTAATCTCTTAATATGTGAACATAGAGAAATGTTAAGTTCTTTATATAGTGCCTGTTTGTGTGAACAGAGAAAAACGTTAAGTTCTTTATATAGTGCCTGTTTGTGTGAACAGAGAAAAATGTTTAAGAAAGATCTTTAACTAAACTCTTAATATGTGAACATAGAGAAATGTTAAGTTCTTTATATAGTGCCTGTTTGTGTGAACAGAGAAAAATGTTAAGTTCTTTATATAGTGCCTGTTTGTGTGAACAGAGAAAAATGTTAAGTTCTTTATATAGTGCCTGTTTGTGTGAACAGAGAAAAATGTTAAGTTCTTTATATAGTGCCTGTTTGTGTGAACAGAGAAAAATGTTAAGTTCTTTATATAGTGCCTGTTTGTGTGAACAGAGAAAAATGTTAAGTTCTTTATATAGTGCCTGTTTGTGTGAACAGAGAAAAATGTTAAGTTCTTTATATAGTGCCTGTTTGTGTGAACAGAGAAAAATGTTAAGTTCTTTATATAGTGCCTGTTTGTGTGAACAGAGAAAAATGTTAAGTTCTTTATATAGTGCCTGTTTGTGTGAACAGAGAAAAATGTTAAGTTCTTTATATAGTGCCTGTTTGTGTGAACAGAGAAAAATGTTAAGTTCTTTATATAGTGCCTGTTTGTGTGAACAGAGAAAAATGTTAAGTTCTTTATATAGTGCCTGTTTGTGTGAACAGAGAAAAATGTTAAGTTCTTTATATAGTGCCTGTTTGTGTGAACAGAGAAAAATGTTAAGTTCTTTATATAGTGCCTGTTTGTGTGAACAGAGAAAAATGTTTAAGAAAGATCTTTAACTAAACTCTTAATATGTGAACATAGTGCCTGTTTGTGTGAACAGAGAAAAAATGTTAAGCTCTTTATATAGTGCCTGTTTGTGTGAACAGAGAAAAATGTTTAAGAAAGATCTTTAACTAATCTCTTAATATGTGAACATAGAGAAATGTTAAGTTCTTTATATAGTGCCTGTTTGTGTGAACAGAGAAAAACGTTAAGTTCTTTATATAGTGCCTGTTTGTGTGAACAGAGAAAAATGTTTAAGAAAGATCTTTAACTAAACTCTTAATATGTGAACATAGAGAAATGTTAAGTTCTTTATATAGTGCCTGTTTGTGTGAACAGAGAAAAATGTTTAAGAAAGATCTTTAACTAAACTCTTAATATGTGAACATAGAGAAATGTTAAGTTCTTTATATAGTGCCTGTTTGTGTGAACAGAGAAAAATGTTTAAGAAAGATCTTTAACTAAACTCTTAATATGTGAACATAGAGAAATGTTAAGTTCTTTATATAGTGCCTGTTTGTGTGAACAGAGAAAAATGTTAAGTTCTTTATATAGTGCCTGTTTGTGTGAACAGAGAAAAATGTTAAGTTCTTTATATAGTGCCTGTTTGTGTGAACAGAGAAAAAGTTAAGTTCTTTATATAGTGCCTGTTTATGTGAACAGAGAAAAATGTTAAGTTCTTTATATAGTGCCTGTTTGTGTGAACAGAGAAAAATGTTAAGTTCTTTATATAGTGCCTGTTTGTGTGAACAGAGAAAAATGTTAAGTTCTTTATATAGTGCCTGTTTGTGTGAACAGAGAAAAATGTTAAGTTCTTTATATAGTGCCTGTTTGTGTGAACAGAGAAAAATGTTAAGTTCTTTATATAGTGCCTGTTTGTGTGAACAGAGAAAAATGTTAAGTTCTTTATATAGTGCCTGTTTGTGTGAACAGAGAAAAATGTTAAGTTCTTTATATAGTGCCTGTTTGTGTGAACAGAGTTTGTGTGAAAAAATGTTAAGTTCTTTATATAGTGCCTGTTTGTGTGAACAGAGAAAAATGTTAAGTTCTTTATATAGTGCCTGTTTGTGTGAACAGAGAAAAATGTTAAGTTCTTTATATAGTGCCTGTTTGTGTGAACAGAGAAAAATGTTAAGTTCTTTATATAGTGCCTGTTTGTGTGAACAGAGAAAAATGTTTAAGAAAGATCTTTAACTAAACTCTTAATATGTGAACATAGAGAAATGTTAAGTTCTTTATATAGTGCCTGTTTGTGTGAACAGAGAAAAATGTTAAGTTCTTTATATAGTGCCTGTTTGTGTGAACAGAGAAAAATGTTAAGTTCTTTATATAGTGCCTGTTTGTGTGAACAGAGAAAAATGTTAAGTTCTTTATATAGTGCCTGTTTGTGTGAACAGAGAAAAATGTTAAGTTCTTTATATAGTGCCTGTTTGTGTGAACAGAGTTAAGTTCTTTAAAATGTTAAGTTCTTTATATAGTGCCTGTTTGTGTGAACAGAGAAAAATGTTAAGTTCTTTATATAGTGCCTGTTTGTGTGAACAGAGAAAAATGTTAAGTTCTTTATATAGTGCCTGTTTGTGTGAACAGAGAAAAATGTTTAAGAAAGATCTTTAACTAAACTCTTAATATGTGAACATAGAGAAATGTTAAGTTCTTTATATAGTGCCTGTTTGTGTGAACAGAGAAAATGTTTAAGAAAGATCTTTAACTAAACTTTTAATATGTGAACATAGAGAAATGTTAAGTTCTTTATATAGTGCCTGTTTGTGTGAACAGAGTTAAAAATGTTTAAGAAACATCTTTAACTAATCTCTTAATATGTGAACATAGAGAAATGTTAAGTTCTTTATATAGTGCCTGTTTGTGTGAACAGAGAAAAACGTTAAGTTCTTTATATAGTGCCTGTTTGTGTGAACAGAGAAAAATGTTTAAGAAAGATCTTTAACTAAACTCTTAATATGTGAACATAGAGAAATGTTAAGTTCTTTATATAGTGCCTGTTTGTGTGAACAGAGAAAAATGTTAAGTTCTTTATATAGTGCCTGTTTGTGTGAACAGAGAAAAATGTTAAGTTCTTTATATAGTGCCTGTTTGTGTGAACAGAGAAAAATGTTAAGTTCTTTATATAGTGCCTGTTTGTGTGAACAGAGAAAAATGTTAAGTTCTTTATATAGTGCCTGTTTGTGTGAACAGAGAAAAATGTTAAGTTCTTTATATAGTGCCTGTTTGTGTGAACAGAGAAAAATGTTTAAGAAAGATCTTTAACTAAACTCTTAATATGTGAGAGAAATGTTAAGTTCTTTATATAGTGCCTGTTTGTGTGAACAGAGAAAAATGTTTAAGAAAGATCTTTAACTAATCTCTTAATATGTGAACATAGAGAAATGTTAAGTTCTTTATATAGTGCCTGTTTGTGTGAACAGAGAAAAACGTTAAGTTCTTTATATAGTGCCTGTTTGTGTGAACAGAGAAAAATGTTTAAGAAAGATCTTTAACTAAACTCTTAATATGTGAACATAGAGAAATGTTAAGTTCTTTATATAGTGCCTGTTTGTGTGAACAGAGAAAATGTTTAAGAAAGATCTTTAACTAAACTCTTAATATGTGAACATAGAGAAATGTTAAGTTCTTTATATAGTGCCTGTTTGTGTGAACAGAGAAAAATGTTTAAGTGCCTGTTTGTGTGAAAAGATCTTTAACTAAACTCTTAATATGTGAACATAGAGAAATGTTAAGTTCTTTATATAGTGCCTGTTTGTGTGAACAGAGAAAAATGTTTAAGAAAGATCTTTAACTAAACTCTTAATATGTGAACATAGAGAAATGTTAAGTTCTTTATATAGTGCCTGTTTGTGTGAACAGAGAAAAACGTTAAGTTCTTTATATAGTGCCTGTTTGTGTGAACAGAGAAAAATGTTTAAGAAAGATCTTTAACTAAACTCTTAATATGTGAACATAGAGAAATGTTAAGTTCTTTATATAGTGCCTGCTTGTGTGAACAGAGAAAAACGTTAAGTTCTTTATATAGTGCCTGTTTGTGTGAACAGAGAAAAATGTTTAAAAAAGATCTTTAACTAAACTCTTAATATGTGAACATAGAGAAATGTTAAGCTCTTTATATAGTGCCTGTTTGTGTGAACAGAGAAAAATGTTTAAGAAAGATCTTTAACTAATCTCTTAATATGTGAACATAGAGAAATGTTAAGTTCTTTATATAGTGCCTGTTTGTGTGAACAGAGAAAAACGTTAAGTTCTTTATATAGTGCCTGTTTGTGTGAACAGAGAAAAATGTTTAAGAAAGATCTTTAACTAAACTCTTAATATGTGAACATAGAGAAATGTTAAGTTCTTTATATAGTGCCTGTTTGTGTGAACAGAGAAAAATGTTAAGTTCTTTATATAGTGCCTGTTTGTGTGAACAGAGAAAAATGTTAAGTTCTTTATATAGTGCCTGTTTGTGTGAACAGAGAAAAATGTTAAGTTCTTTATATAGTGCCTGTTTTGTGTGAACAGACAGAGAAAATGTTAAGTTCTTTAATATGTGAACAGAGAAAAGTTCTTTATATAGTGCCTGTTTGTGTGAACAGAGAGAAAATGTTAAGTTCTTTATATAGTGCCTGTTTGTGTGAACAGAGAAAAATGTTAAGTTCTTTATATAGTGCCTGTTTGTGTGAACAGAGAAAAATGTTAAGTTCTTTATATAGTGCCTGTTTGTGTGAACAGAGAAAAATGTTAAGTTCTTTATATAGTGCCTGTTTGTGTGAACAGAGAAAAATGTTAAGTTCTTTATATAGTGCCTGTTTGTGTGAACAGAGAAAATGTTTAAGAAAGATCTTTAACTAAACTCTTAATATGTGAACATAGAGAAATGTTAAGTTCTTTATATAGTGCCTGTTTGTGTGAACAGAGAAAAATGTTAAGTTCTTTATATAGTGCCTGTTTGTGTGAACAGAGAAAAATGTTAAGTTCTTTATATAAACTCTGTTTGTGTGAACAGAGAAAAATGTTAAGTTCTTTATATAGTGCCTGTTTGTGTGAACAGAGAAAAATGTTAAGTTCTTTATATAGTGCCTGTTTGTGTGAACAGAGAAAAATGTTAAGTTCTTTATATAGTGCCTGTTTGTGTGAACAGAAAAAGTTAAAAATGTTTGTTGAACAGAGAAAAATGTTAAGTTCTTTATATAGTGCCTGTTTGTGTGAACAGAGAAAAATGTTAAGTTCTTTATATAGTGCCTGTTTGTGTGAACAGAGAAAAATGTTAAGTTCTTTATATAGTGCCTGTTTGTGTGAACAGAGAAAAATGTTAAGTTCTTTATATAGTGCCTGTTTGTGTGAACAGAGAAAAATGTTAAGTTCTTTATATAGTGCCTGTTTGTGTGAACAGAGAAAAATGTTAAGTTCTTTATATAGTGCCTGTTTGTGTGAACAGAGAAAAATGTTAAGTTCTTTATATAGTGCCTGTTTGTGTGAACAGAGAAAAATGTTAAGTTCTTTATATAGTGCCTGTTTGTGTGAACAGAGAGAAATGTTAAGTTCTTTATATAGTGCCTGTTTGTGTGAACAGAGAAAAATGTTTAAGAAAGATCTTTAACTAAACTCTTAATATGTGAACATAGAGAAATGTTAAGTTCTTTATATAGTGCCTGTTTGTGTGAACAGAGAAAATGTTAAGTTCTTTATATAGTGCCTGTTTGTGTGAACAGAGAAAAATGTTAAGTTCTTTATATAGTGCCTGTTTGTGTGAACAGAGAAAAATGTTAAGTTCTTTATATAGTGCCTGTTTGTGTGAACAGAGAAAAATGTTAAGTTCTTTATATAGTGCCTGTTTGTGTGAACAGAGAAAAATGTTAAGTTCTTTATATAGTGCCTGTTTGTGTGAACAGAGAAAAATGTTAAGTTCTTTATATAGTGCCTGTTTGTGTGAACAGAGAAAAATGTTAAGTTCTTTATATAGTGCCTGTTTGTGTGAACAGAGAAAAATGTTAAGTTCTTTATATAGTGCCTGTTTGTGTGAACAGAGAAAAATGTTAAGTTCTTTATATAGTGCCTGTTTGTGTGAACAGAGAAAATGTTAAGTTCTTTATATAGTGCCTGTTTGTGTGAACAGAGAAAAATGTTAAGTTCTTTATATAGTGCCTGTTTGTGTGAACAGAGAACAGAGAAAAATGTTAAGTTCTTTATATAGTGCCTGTTTGTGTGAACAGAGAAAAATGTTAAGTTCTTTATATAGTGCCTGTTTGTGTGAACAGAGAAAAATGTTAAGTTCTTTATATAGTGCCTGTTTGTGTGAACAGAGAAAAATGTTAAGTTCTTTATATAGTGCCTGTTTGTGTGAACAGAGAAAAATGTTAAGTTCTTTATATAGTGCCTGTTTGTGTGAACAGAGAAAAATGTTTAAGATGTGAACAGAGAAAATGTTAAGTTCTTTATATAGTGCCTGTTTGTGTGAACAGAGAAAAATGTTAAGTTCTTTATATAGTGCCTGTTTGTGTGAACAGAGAAAAATGTTAAGTTCTTTATATAGTGCCTGTTTGTGTGAACAGAGAAAAATGTTTAAGAAAGATCTTTAACTAAACTCTTAATATGTGAACATAGAGAAATGTTAAGTTCTTTATATAGTGCCTGTTTGTGTGAACAGAGAAAAACGTTAAGTTCTTTATATAGTGCCTGTTTGTGTGAACAGAGAAAAATGTTTAAGAAAGATCTTTAACTAAACTCTTAATATGTGAACATAGAGAAATGTTAAGTTCTTTATATAGTGCCTGTTTGTGTGAACAGAGAAAAATGTTTAAGAAAGATCTTTATATAGTGCCTGTTTGTGTGAACATAGAAAAATGTTAAGTTCTTTATATAGTGCCTGTTTGTGTGAACAGAGAAAAATGTTTAAGAAAGATCTTTAACTATACTCTTAATATGTGAACATAGAGAAATGTTAAGTTCTTTATATAGTGCCTGTTTGTGTGAACAGAGAAAAACGTTAAGTTCTTTATATAGTGCCTGTTTGTGTGAACAGAGAAAAATGTTTAAGAAAGATCTTTAACTAAACTCTTAATATGTGAACATAGAGAAATGTTAAGTTCTTTATATAGTGCCTGTTTGTGTGAACAGAGAAAAATGTTAAGTTCTTTATATAGTGCCTGTTTGTGTGAACAGATGTTAAGTTCTTTATATAGTGCCTGTTTGTGTGAACAGAGAAAAATGTTAAGTTCTTTATATAGTGCCTGTTTGTGTGAACAGAGAAAAATGTTAAGTTCTTTATATAGTGCCTGTTTGTGTGAACAGAGAAAAATGTTAAGTTCTTTATATAGTGCCTGTTTGTGTGAACAGAGAAAAATGTTAAGTTCTTTATATAGTGCCTGTTTGTGTGAACAGAGAAAAAAAGATCTTTAACTAAACTCTTAATATGTGAACATAGAGAAATGTTAAGCTCTTTATATAGTGCCTGTTTGTGTGAACAGAGAAAAATGTTTAAGAAAGATCTTTAACTAATCTCTTAATATGTGAACATAGAGAAATGTTAAGTTCTTTATATAGTGCCTGTTTGTGTGAACAGAGAAAAACGTTAAGTTCTTTATATAGTGCCTGTTTGTGTGAACAGAGAAAAATGTTTAAGAAAGATCTTTAACTAAACTCTTAATATGTGAACATAGAGAAATGTTAAGTTCTTTATATAGTGCCTGTTTGTGTGAACAGAGAAAAATGTTAAGTTCTTTATATAGTGCCTGTTTGTGTGAACAGAGAAAAAGATAACTGTTTGTGTGAACAGAGAAAAATGTTTAAGATCTTTAATAAACTCTGTTTGTGTGAACAGAGAAATGTTAAGTTCTTTATATAGTGCCTGTTTGTGTGAACAGAGAAAAATGTTTAAGAAAGATCTTTAACTAAACTCTTAATATGTGAACATAGAAAATGTTAAGTTCTTTATATAGTGCCTGTTTGTGTGAACAGAGAAAAATGTTTAAGAAAGATCTTTAACTAAACTCTTAATATGTGAACATAGAGAAATGTTAAGTTCTTTATATAGTGCCTGTTTGTGTGAACAGAGAAAAACGTTAAGTTCTTTATATAGTGCCTGTTTGTGTGAACAGAGAAAAATGTTTAAGAAAGATCTTTAACTAAACTCTTAATATGTGAACATAGAAAAATATTAAAATCTTTATATAGTGCCTGTTTGTGTGAACACAGAAAAATGTTAAGTTCTTTATATAGTGCCTGTTTGTGTGAACAGAGAAAAATGTTAAGTTCTTTAATAGTGCCTGTTTGTGTGAACAGAGAAAAATGTTAAGTTCTTTATATAGTGCCTGTTTGTGTGAACAGAGAAAAATGTTAAGTTCTTTATATAGTGCCTGTTTGTGTGAACAGAGAAAAATGTTAAGTTCTTTATATAGTGCCTGTTTGTGTGAACAGAGAAAAATGTTAAGTTCTTTATATAGTGCCTGTTTGTGTGAACAGAGAAAAATGTTAAGTTCTTTATATAGTGCCTGTTTGTGTGAACAGAGAAAAATGTTAAGTTCTTTATATAGTGCCTGTTTGTGTGAACAGAGAAAAGTTAAGTTCTTTATATAGTGCCTGTTTGTGTGAACAGAGAAAAATGTTAAGTTCTTTATATAGTGCCTGTTTGTGTGAACAGAGAAAAATGTTAAGTTCTTTATATAGTGCCTGTTTGTGAACAGAGAAAAATGTTAAGTTCTTTATATAGTGCCTGTTTGTGTGAACAGAGAAAAATGTTAAGTTCTTTATATAGTGCCTGTTTGTGTGAACAGAGAAAATGTTTAAGAAAGATCTTTATATAGTGCTCTTTAATATGTGAACAGAGAAAATGTTAAGTTCTTTATATAGTGCCTGTTTGTGTGAACAGAGAAAAATGTTAAGTTCTTTATATAGTGCCTGTTTGTGTGAACAGAGTTAAAAATGTTTTTAAGAAAGATCTTTATATAGTGCCTGTTTGTGTGAACAGAGAAAATGTTAAGTTCTTTATATAGTGCCTGTTTGTGTGAACAGAGAAAAAAATCTTTATAGTGCCTGTTTTGTGAACAGAGAAAAATGTTAAGTTCTTTATATAGTGCCTGTTTGTGTGAACAGAGAAAAATGTTAAGTTCTTTATATAGTGCCTGTTTGTGTGAACAGAGAAAAATGTTAAGTTCTTTATATAGTGCCTGTTTGTGTGAACAGAGAAAATGTTTAAGAAAGATCTTTAACTAAACTCTTAATATGTGAACAGAGAGAAATGTTAAGTTCTTTATATAGTGCCTGTTTGTGTGAACAGAGAAAAATGTTAAGTTCTTTATATAGTGCCTGTTTGTGTGAACAGAGAAAAATGTTAAGTTCTTTATATAGTGCCTGTTTGTGTGAACAGAGAAAAATGTTAAGTTCTTTATATAGTGCCTGTTTGTGTGAACAGAGAAAATGTGTTAAGTTCTTTATATAGTGCCTGTTTGTGTGAACAGAGAAAAATGTTAAGTTCTTTATATAGTGCCTGTTTGTGTGAACAGAGAAAAATGTTAAGTTCTTTATATAGTGCCTGTTTGTGTGAACAGAGAAAAATGTTAAGTTCTTTATATAGTGCCTGTTTGTGTGAACAGAGAAAAATGTTAAGTTCTTTATATAGTGCCTGTTTGTGTGAACAGAGAAAAATGTTAAGTTCTTTATATAGTGCCTGTTTGTGTGAACAGAGAAAAATGTTAAGTTCTTTATATAGTGCCTGTTTGTGTGAACAGAGAAAAATGTTAAGTTCTTTATATAGTGCCTGTTTGTGTGAACAGAGAAAAATGTTAAGTTCTTTATATAGTGCCTGTTTGTGTGAACAGAGAAAAATGTTAAGTTCTTTATATAGTGCCTGTTTGTGTGAACAGAGAAAAATGTTAAGTTCTTTATATAGTGCCTGTTTGTGTGAACAGAGAAAAATGTTAAGTTCTTTATATAGTGCCTGTTTGTGTGAACAGAGAAAAATGTTAAGTTCTTTATATAGTGCCTGTTTGTGTGAACAGAGAAAAATGTTAAGTTCTTTATATAGTGCCTGTCTTGTAAATGTTAAGTTCTTTATATAGTGCCTGTTTGTGTGAACAGAGAAAAATGTTAAGTTCTTTATATAGTGCCTGTTTGTGTGAACAGAGAAAAATGTTAAGTTCTTTATATAGTGCCTGTTTGTGTGAACAGAGAAAAATGTTAAGTTCTTTATATAGTGCCTGTTTGTGTGAACAGAGAAAAATGTTTAAGAAAGATCTTTAACTAAACTCTTAATATGTGAACATAGAGAAATGTTAAGTTCTTTATATAGTGCCTGTTTGTGTGAACAGAGAAAAACGTTAAGTTCTTTATATAGTGCCTGTTTGTGTGAACAGAGAAAAATGTTTAAGAAAGATCTTTAACTAAACTCTTAATATGTGAACATAGAGAAATGTTAAGTTCTTTATATAGTGCCTGTTTGTGTGAACAGAGAAAAATGTTTAAGAAAGATCTTTAACTAAACTCTTAATATGTGAACATAGAGAAATGTTAAGTTCTTTATATAGTGCCTGTTTGTGTGAACAGAGAAAATGTTTAAGAAAGATCTTTAACTAAACTCTTAATATGTGAACATAGAGAAATGTTAAGTTCTTTATATAGTGCCTGTTTGTGTGAACAGAGAGAAAACGTTAAGTTCTTTATATAGTGCCTGTTTGTGTGAACAGAGAAAAATGTTTAAGAAAGATCTTTAACTAAACTCTTAATATGTGAACATAGAGAAATGTTAAGTTCTTTATATAGTGCCTGTTTGTGTGAACAGAGAAAAATGTTAAGTTCTTTATATAGTGCCTGTTTGTGTGAACAGAGAAAAATGTTAAGTTCTTTATATAGTGCCTGTTTGTGTGAACAGAGAAAAATGTTAAGTTCTTTATATAGTGCCTGTTTGTGTGAACAGAGAAAAATGTTTAAGTTCTTTATATAAACTCTGTTTGTGTGAACATAGAAAAATGTTAAGTTCTTTATATAGTGCCTGTTTGTGTGAACAGAGAAAAATGTTAAGTTCTTTATATAGTGCCTGTTTGTGTGAACAGAGAAAATGTTTAAGAAAGATCTTTAACTAAACTCTTAATATGTGAACATAGAGAAATGTTAAGTTCTTTATATAGTGCCTGTTTGTGTGAACAGAGAAAATGTTTAAGATCTTTAAAGATCTTTAACTAATCTCTTTAATATGTGAACAGAGAAAAATGTTAAGTTCTTTATATAGTGCCTGTTTGTGTGAACAGAGAAAAATGTTAAGTTCTTTATATAGTGCCTGTTTGTGTGAACAGAGAAAAATGTTTAAAGATCTTTAATAAACTCTTAATATGTGAACATAGAGAAAAATGTTAAGTTCTTTATATAGTGCCTGTTTGTGTGAACAGAGAAAATGTTTAAGAAAGATCTTTAACTAAACTCTTAATATGTGAACATAGAGAAATGTTAAGTTCTTTATATAGTGCCTGTTTGTGTGAACAGAGAAAAATGTTAAGTTCTTTATATAGTGCCTGTTTGTGTGAACAGAGAAAAATGTTAAGATCTTTATATAGTGCCTGTTTGTGTGAACAGAGAACAGAGAAAAATGTTAAGTTCTTTATATAGTGCCTGTTTGTGTGAACAGAGAAAAATGTTAAGTTCTTTATATAGTGCCTGTTTGTGTGAACAGAGAAAAATGTTAAGTTCTTTATATAGTGCCTGTTTGTGTGAACAGAGAAAATGTTAAGTTCTTTATATAGTGCCTGTTTGTGTGAACAGAGAAAAATGTTAAGAGAGAAAATGTTAAGTTCTTTATATAGTGCCTGTTTGTGTGAACAGAGAAAATGTTAAGTTCTTTATATAGTGCCTGTTTGTGTGAACAGAGAAAAATGTTAAGTTCTTTATATAGTGCCTGTTTGTGTGAACAGAGAAAAATGTTAAGTTCTTTATATAGTGCCTGTTTGTGTGAACAGAGAAAAATGTTAAGTTCTTTATATAGTGCCTGTTTGTGTGAACAGAGAAAAATGTTAAGTTCTTTATATAGTGCCTGTTTGTGTGAACAGAGAAAAATGTTAAGTTCTTTATATAGTGCCTGTTTGTGTGAACAGAGAAAAAATGTTAAGTTCTTTATATAGTGCCTGTTTGTGTGAACAGAGAAAAATGTTAAGTTCTTTATATAGTGCCTGTTTGTGTGAACAGAGAAAAATGTTAAGTTCTTTATATAGTGCCTGTTTGTGTGAACAGAGAAAAATGTTAAGTTCTTTATATAGTGCCTGTTTGTGTGAACAGAGAAAAATGTTAAGTTCTTTATATAGTGCCTGTTTGTGTGAACAGAGAAAAATGTTAAGTTCTTTATATAGTGCCTGTTTGTGTGAACAGAGAAAAATGTTAAGTTCTTTATATAGTGCCTGTTTGTGTGAACAGAACAGAGAAAAATGTTAAGTTCTTTATATAGTGCCTGTTTGTGTGAACAGAGAAAAATGTTAAGTTCTTTATATAGTGCCTTCTTTATATAGTGATCCTGTTTGTGTGAACAGAGAAAAATGTTAAGTTCTTTATATAGTGCCTGTTTGTGTGAACAGAGAAAAATGTTTAAGAAAGATCTTTAACTAAACTCTTAATATGTGAACATAGAGAAATGTTAAGTTCTTTATATAGTGCCTGTTTGTGTGAACAGAGAAAAATGTTAAGTTCTTTATATAGTGCCTGTTTGTGTGAACAGAGAAAAATGTTAAGTTCTTTATATAGTGCCTGTTTGTGTGAACAGAGAAAATGTTTAAGAAAGATCTTTAACTAGTCTCTGTTTATGTGAACATAGAAAATGTTAAGTTCTTTATATAGTGCCTGTTTGTGTGAACAGAGAAAAATGTTAAGTTCTTTATATAGTGCCTGTTTGTGTGAACAGAGAAAAATGTTTAAGAAAGATCTTTAACTAAACTCTTAATATGTGAACATAGAGAAATGTTAAGTTCTTTATATAGTGCCTGTTTGTGTGAACAGAGAAAAATGTTTAAGAAAGATCTTTAACTAAACTCTTAATATGTGAACATAGAGAAATGTTAAGTTCTTTATATAGTGCCTGTTTGTGTGAACAGAGAAAAATGTTTAAGAAAGATCTTTAACTAATCTCTTAATATGTGAACATAGAGAAATGTTAAGTTCTTTATATAGTGCCTGTTTGTGTGAACAGAGAAAAATGTTAAGTTCTTTATATAGTGCCTGTTTGTGTGAACAGAGAAAAATGTTAAGTTCTTTATATAGTGCCTGTTTGTGTGAACAGAGAAAAATGTTAAGTTCTTTATATAGTGCCTGTTTGTGTGAACAGAGAAAAATGTTAAGTTCTTTATATAGTGCCTGTTTGTGTGAACAGAGAAAAATGTTAAGTTCTTTATATAGTGCCTGTTTGTGTGAACAGAGAAAAATGTTAAGTTCTTTATATAGTGCCTGTTTGTGTGAACTAAGTTCTTTATATAGTGCCTGTTTGTGTGAACAGAGAAAAATGTTAAGATCTTTATATAAACTCTTAATATGTGAACATAGAGAAATGTTAAGCTCTTTATATAGTGCCTGTTTGTGTGAACAGAGAAAAATGTTTAAGAAAGATCTTTAACTAATCTCTTAATATGTGAACATAGAGAAATGTTAAGTTCTTTATATAGTGCCTGTTTGTGTGAACAGAGAAAAACGTTAAGTTCTTTATATAGTGCCTGTTTGTGTGAACAGAGAAAAATGTTTAAGAAAGATCTTTAACTAAACTCTTAATATGTGAACATAGAGAAATGTTAAGTTCTTTATATAGTGCCTGTTTGTGTGAACAGAGAAAAATGTTTAAGAAAGATCTTTAACTAAACTCTTAATATGTGAACATAGAGAAATGTTAAGTTCTTTATATAGTGCCTGTTTGTGTGAACAGAGAAAAATGTTTAAGAAAGATCTTTAACTAAACTCTTAATATGTGAACATAGAGAAATGTTAAGTTCTTTATATAGTGCCTGTTTGTGTGAACAGAACAGAGAAAATGTTTAAGAAAGATCTTTAACTAAACTCTTAATATGTGAACATAGAGAAATGTTAAGTTCTTTATATAGTGCCTGTTTGTGTGAACAGAGAAAAACGTTAAGTTCTTTATATAGTGCCTGTTTGTGTGAACAGAGAAAAATGTTTAAGAAAGATCTTTTAACTAAACTCTTAATATGTGAACAGAGAGAAATGTTAAGCTCTTTATATAGTGCCTGTTTGTGTGAACAGAGAAAAATGTTAAGTTCTTTATATAGTGCCTGTTTGTGTGAACAGAGAAAAATGTTAAGATCTTTAACTAAACTCTTGTGAACATAGAGAAAAATGTTAAGCTCTTTATATAGTGCCTGTTTGTGTGAACAGAGAAAAATGTTTAAGAAAGATCTTTAACTAATCTCTTAATATGTGAACATAGAGAAATGTTAAGTTCTTTATATAGTGCCTGTTTGTGTGAACAGAGAAAAACGTTAAGTTCTTTATATAGTGCCTGTTTGTGTGAACAGAGAAAAATGTTTAAGAAAGATCTTTAACTAAACTCTTAATATGTGAACATAGAGAAATGTTAAGTTCTTTATATAGTGCCTGTTTGTGTGAACAGAGAAAAATGTTAAGTTCTTTATATAGTGCCTGTTTGTGTGAACAGAGAAAAATGTTAAGTTCTTTATATAGTGCCTGTTTGTGTGAACAGAGAAAAATGTTTAAGAAAGATCTTTAACTAATCTCTTAATATGTGAACATAGAGAAATGTTAAGTTCTTTATATTCTTTATATAGTGCCTGTTTGTGTGAACAGAGAAAAATGTTAAGTTCTTTATATAGTGCCTGTTTGTGTGAACAGAGAAAAATGTTAAGAAAGATCTTTATATAAACTCTTGTGAACAGAGAAAATGTGAACAGTGCCTGTTTGTGTGAACAGAGAAAAATGTTAAGTTCTTTATATAGTGCCTGTTTGTGTGAACAGAGAAAAATGTTTAAGAAAGATCTTTAACTAAACTCTTAATATGTGAACAGAGAGAAATGTTAAGTTCTTTATATAGTGCCTGTTTGTGTGAACAGAGAAAAATGTTAAGTTCTTTATAAGATCTGTTAACTAAGTTCTTTTAGTGCCTGTTTGTGTGAACAGAGAAAAATGTTAAGTTCTTTATATAGTGCCTGTTTGTGTGAACAGAGAAAAATGTTAAGTTCTTTATATAGTGCCTGTTTGTGTGAACAGAGTTCTTTAAAAATGTTAAGTTCTTTATATAGTGCCTGTTTGTGTGAACAGAGAAAAATGTTAAGTTCTTTATATAGTGCCTGTTTGTGTGAACAGAGAAAAATGTTAAGTTCTTTATATAGTGCCTGTTTGTGTGAACAGAGAAAAATGTTAAGTTCTTTATATAGTGCCTGTTTGTGTGAACAGAGAAAATGTTAAGTTCTTTATATAGTGCCTGTTTGTGTGAACAGAGAAAAATGTTAAGTTCTTTATATAGTGCCTGTTTGTGTGAACAGAGAAAAATGTTAAGTTCTTTATATAGTGCCTGTTTGTGTGAACAGAGAAAAATGTTAAGTTCTTTATATAGTGCCTGTTTGTGTGAACAGAGAAAAATGTTAAGTTCTTTATATAGTGCCTGTTTGTGTGAACAGAGAAAAATGTTAAGTTCTTTATATAGTGCCTGTTTGTGTGAACAGAGAAAAATGTTAAGTTCTTTATATAGTGCCTGTTTGTGTGAACAGAGAAAAATGTTAAGTTCTTTATATAGTGCCTGTTTGTGTGAACAGAGAAAAATGTTAAGTTCTTTATATAGTGCCTGTTTGTGTGAACAGAGAAAAATGTTAAGTTCTTTATATAGTGCCTGTTTGTGTGAACAGAGAAAAATGTTAAGTTCTTTATATAGTGCCTGTTTGTGTGAACAGAGAAAAATGTTAAGTTCTTTATATAGTGCCTGTTTGTGTGAACAGAGAAAATGTTAAGTTCTTTATATAGTGCCTGTTTGTGTGAACAGAGAAAAATGTTAAGTTCTTTATATAGTGCCTGTTTGTGTGAACAGAGAAAAATGTTTAAGTTCTTTAAAGATCTTTAATGTTTAAGAAAGATCTAAACCTTAATATGTGAACATAGAGAAATGTTAAGTTCTTTATATAGTGCCTGTTTGTGTGAACAGAGAAAAAATGTTTAAGAAAGATCTTTAACTAAACTCTTAATATGTGAACATAGAGAAAATGTTAAGTTCTTTATATAGTGCCTGTTTGTGTGAACAGAGAAAAATGTTAAGTTCTTTATATAGTGCCTGTTTGTGTTGTGAACAGAGAAAAAGTTCTGTTAAGTGTCTTTAATATAGTGCCTGTTTGTGTGAACAGAGAAAATGTTAAGTTCTTTATATAGTGCCTGTTTGTGTGAACAGAGAAAATGTTAAGTTCTTTATATAGTGCCTGTTTGTGTGAACAGAGAAAAATGTTTAAGAAAGATCTTTATATAGTGCCTGTTTATGTGAACATAGAGAAATGTTAAGTTCTTTATATAGTGCCTGTTTGTGTGAACAGAGAAAAATGTTAAGTTCTTTATATAGTGCCTGTTTGTGTGAACAGAGAAAAATGTTAAGTTCTTTATATAGTGCCTGTTTGTGTGAACAGAGAAAAATGTTTAAGAAAGATCTTTAACTAAACTCTTAATATGTGAACATAGAGAAATGTTAAGTTCTTTATATAGTGCCTGTTTGTGTGAACAGAGAAAAATGTTAAGTTCTTTATATAGTGCCTGTTTGTGTGAACAGAGAAAAATGTTTAAGAAAGATCTTTAACTAAACTCTTAATATGTGAACATAGAGAAATGTTAAGTTCTTTATATAGTGCCTGTTTGTGTGAACAGAGAAAAACGTTAAGTTCTTTATATAGTGCCTGTTTGTGTGAACAGAGAAAATGTTTAAAAAGATCTTTAACTAAACTCTTAATATGTGAACATAGAGAAATGTTAAGCTCTTTATATAGTGCCTGTTTGTGTGAACAGAGAAAAATGTTTAAGAAAGATCTTTAACTAATCTCTTAATATGTGAACATAGAGAAATGTTAAGTTCTTTATATAGTGCCTGTTTGTGTGAACAGAGAAAAACGTTAAGTTCTTTATATAGTGCCTGTTTGTGTGAACAGAGAAAATGTTTAAGAAAGATCTTTAACTAAACTCTTAATATGTGAACATAGAGAAATGTTAAGTTCTTTATATAGTGCCTGTTTGTGTGAACAGAGAAAAATGTTTAAGAAAGATCTTTAACTATACTCTTAATATGTGAACAGAGAGAAATGTTAAGTTCTTTATATAGTGCCTGTTTGTGTGAACAGAGAAAAATGTTAAGTTCTTTTGTGTGAACAGAGAAAAATGTTAAGTTCTTTATATAGTGCCTGTTTGTGTGAACAGAGAAAAATGTTAAGTTCTTTATATAGTGCCTGTTTGTGTGAACAGAGAAAAATGTTAAGTTCTTTATATAGTGCCTGTTTGTGTGAACAGAGAAAAATGTTAAGTTCTTTATATAGTGCCTGTTTGTGTGAACAGAGATGTTAAAAATGTTAAGTTCTTTATATAGTGCCTGTTTGTGTGAACAGAGAAAAATGTTAAGTTCTTTATATAGTGCCTGTTTGTGTGAACAGAGAAAAATGTTAAGTTCTTTATATAGTGCCTGTTTGTGTGAACAGAGAAAAATGTTAAGTTCTTTATATAGTGCCTGTTTGTGTGAACAGAGAAAAATGTTAAGTTCTTTATATAGTGCCTGTTTGTGTGAACAGAGAAAATGTTAAGTTCTTTAATAGTGCCTGTTTGTGTGAACAGAGAAAAATGTTAAGTTCTTTATATAGTGCCTGTTTGTGTGAACAGAGAAAAATGTTAAGTTCTTTATATAGTGCCTGTTTGTGTGAACAGAGAAAAATGTTAAGAAAGTTCTTTATATAGTGCCTGTTTGTGTGAACATAGAGAAAATGTTAAGTTCTTTATATAGTGCCTGTTTGTGTGAACAGAGAAAAAAAAAGATCTTTAACTAAACCTTAATATGTGAACATAGAGAAATGTTTCTTTATATAGTGCCTGTTTGTGTATAAGTGTGCCTGTTTGTGTGAACAGAGAAAAATGTTAAGTTCTTTATATAGTGCCTGTTTGTGTGAACAGAGAAAATGTTTAAGAAAGATCTTTAACTAATCTCTTAATATGTGAACATAGAGAAATGTTAAGTTCTTTATATAGTGCCTGTTTGTGTGAACAGAGAAAAACGTTAAGTTCTTTATATAGTGCCTGTTTGTGTGAACAGAGAAAAATGTTTAAGAAAGATCTTTAACTAAACTCTTAATATGTGAACATAGAGAAATGTTAAGTTCTTTATATAGTGCCTGTTTGTGTGAACAGAGAAAAATGTTAAGTTCTTTATATAGTGCCTTAATGTGTGAACATAGAGAAATGTTAAGTTCTTTATATAGTGCCTGTTTGTGTGAACAGAGAAAATGTTTAAGAAACATCTTTAACTAATCTCTTAATATGTGAACATAGAGAAATGTTAAGTTCTTTATATAGTGCCTGTTTGTGTGAACATAGAGAAATGTTAAGTTCTCTATATAGTGCCTGTTTGTGTGAACAGAGAAAATGTTAAGTTCTTTATAGAGAAAAAGTGCCTGTTTGTGTGAACAGAGAAAAATGTTAAGTTCTTTATATAGTGCCTGTTTGTGTGAACAGAGAAAAATGTTAAGTTCTTTATATAGTGCCTGTTTGTGTGAACAGAGAAAAATGTTAAGTTCTTTATATAGTGCCTGTTTGTGTGAACAGAGAAAAATGTTAAGTTCTTTATATAGTGCCTGTTTGTGTGAACAGAGAAAAATGTTAAGTTCTTTATATAGTGCCTGTTTGTGTGAACAGAGAAAAATCTTTAAGTTCTTTATGAACATAGAAATGTTAAGTTCTGTTTAGTGCCTGTTTGTGTGAACAGAGAAAAATGTTAAGTTCTTTATATAGTGCCTGTTTGTGTGAACAGAGAAAAATGTTAAGTTCTTTATATAGTGCCTGTTTGTGTGAACAGAGAAAAATGTTAAGTTCTTTATATAGTGCCTGTTTGTGTGAACAGAGAAAATGTTAAGTTCTTTATATAGTGCCTGTTTGTGTGAACAGAGAAAAATGTTAAGTTCTTTATATAGTGCCTGTTTGTGTGAACAGAGAAAAATGTTTAAGTTCTTTATATAGTGCCTGTTTGTGTGAAAAATGTTAAGTTCTTTATATAGTGCCTGTTTTGTGAACAGAGTGTGAACCTGTTTGTGTGAGAAAAATGTTAAGTTCTTTATATAGTGCCTGTTTGTGTGAACAGAGAAAAATGTTAAGTTCTTTATATAGTGCCTGTTTGTGTGAACAGAGAAAAATGTTTAAGTTCTTTATATAGTGCCTGTTTGTGTGAACAGAGAAAAATGTTAAGTTCTTTATATAGTGCCTGTTTGTGTGAACAGAGAAAAATGTTAAGTTCTTTATATAGTGCCTGTTTGTGTGAACAGAGAAAAATGTTTAAGAAAGATCTTTAACTAAACTCTTAATATGTGAACATAGAGAAATGTTAAGTTCTTTATATAGTGCCTGTTTGTGTGAACAGAGAAAATGTTAAGTTCTTTATATAGTGCCTGTTTGTGTGAACAGAAAAGAGAAAACGTTAAGTTCTTTATATAGTGCCTGTTTGTGTGAACAGAGAAAATGTTTAAGAAAGATCTTTAACTAAACTCTTAATATGTGAACATAGAGAAATGTTAAGTTCTTTATATAGTGCCTGTTTGTGTGAACAGAGAAAAAGTTAAGTTCTTTATATAGTGCCTGTTTGTGTAAGAAAGATCTTTAACTAAACTCTTAATATGTGAACATAGATGTTAAGCTCTTTATAAATGTTAAGTTCTTTATATAGTGCCTGTTTGTGTGAACAGAGAAAAATGTTTAAGTGCCTGTTTGTGTGAAAAGATCTTTAACTAATCTCTTAATATGTGAACATAGAGAAATGTTAAGTTCTTTATATAGTGCCTGTTTGTGTGAACAGAGAAAAACGTTAAGTTCTTTATATAGTGCCTGTTTGTGTGAACAGAGAAAAATGTTTAAGAAAGATCTTTAACTAAACTCTTAATATGTGAACATAGAGAAATGTTAAGTTCTTTATATAGTGCCTGTTTGTGTGAACAGA